>NW_007245792.1:87259-96937 GCF_000164805.1 Carlito syrichta | reverse complement strand
CCAAGTTGCCCAGGCAGGTCTTGAAGCCGCAGGCTCAGGCAATTCACTTACCTCAACCTCCCAAGGCGCGGGATTACAGGCTGAGCCACCGAACCTGGCTTCACACATGTGTGTTTTTAAAGAACTTTAATATAACAGAACTACAAAAAAGAAGAGTATAATAATCATTAATAATTATGTTTGTTTGTTTTAGTTTGGCAGGTGATGAAAGTGAAGACAATTTCTGGAGGATTTTGTTTCAAATCTCTAAACTTCTGAAGATGACAAGAAGTTATAAATATTGAAACTAAGAAAATTAGAATAAACATTGTAGTATTGGATTGGAATTAGTGTGAACTCATGATTTCAAAAATGTAAAGACATAGTAATAATCATAGATATAAAAGTGTATATATGCACATACTCATATTCATACATTCTCTAAAGCTACTACTGAGAGGCTCGAGGAGTTACAATAGCCCAATGGCAAAGAGCACACTTTGCGCCTTCAGTTTGGCTTCATAAATCATTTTCTAAGGAGCCAGGGCTCCTTAGGAGATTACTGATTCCAGGGCGGGGGTAGGGGAAGTCTCAGAGGATCCCGGGATATCTTGTGATGCCAGAAAGCAGAATATGCTCAAAGGATGATGGGTCATGTGAGAAGGATACAGAAACTAGCTTGACAGGACTCCCAGTGGCCAAACTGGAGACAATTTGAGCATCAAAATATATAATAGAAATGGAATAAAAACTCATTGAATAAAGTAAAAACTCATTGAATAAAGTAGAAAGTCAGATATAAATTAATTAATACATTTGAAGTTTGATAAGGTACAAAATATTTAAACATTTCAAAGTAGCTCCCCACAAAATGTTTATTAATTGCAAAGAGGGAAAAGATTAAGCTGAAGATACTGGTAGACATTGCCCTCATCGAGTCATCAAAGTGAAACTCTTCAGTAATGGGACAAACTTCCAGGACAGGGAGAGCCAGCATCACGTCTGTGATAGTCTTGTCAAACTCGTGTAACCGGAATCTAATTATGAGAAGGCATCAGACAAACCCAAAATGAAGGACAGTGTACCAAATAAATGGCCTGTAATCTTCAGAAGTGCCAAGGTCATAAAAGTTGAATAAATACTAAAGAACTGTTATGGCCTAAAGGAGACAAAAGAGGCGTGACAACTAAAGATGAAGTGAGACTCCAAAGAGGCTTGGAATTCAAGAGATAGTTTTTGGGCAGTGGGTGAAAATTAAATGGGATCTTGAATATGTCCATGTTTGTCATCTGATTTTTTTTTTTTTTTGAGTTGGAGTCTCACTCTGTCACCCGCAGCCTCGCCTGCTGGGCTCCGGCGATCCTTCCGCCTCAGCTTTCCAAGTAGCCAGAACTACAGGCGTGCGCTACCACACCCAGCTAGTTTTTGATTTATTGTAGAGATGAGGTCTCGCTGCCCAGGCGGGTCTCGAACCCGCGGGCTCAGGCAATCCACTCATCTCAGCCTCCCAAAGGCGCGGGATTACAGGCTGAGCCATCGAGCCCAGCTTGTCATCTGATTTTGATGGATTTGTTGTATGTACGTAGAAGAACGTTCTTGTTTAAGAAATTCACACTAAAGTATTCAAGGTGATGGATTATTAGGTGAGCAACTTACTCTGAATGGTTCAGGAAAAAAAGTGTTCTTTGTTTTGTATTTCCAACTTTTTGTGCTTTTGCAGTTGTTTAAAAATTAGAAAAAAATTTTAATACCTATCCATAAGCCTTACCTCCAGAAAATCTGAATAAATTTGAAGTGGGACCCAGGCACGTGTATTTTTTTTAAAAGCTCCCCCAGTGTTTCCCATGTGCAATCAAGGTTGAAACTCTTTGGTCTAGACTCAAGACAAGCCCTCTCATTTTACAAAAGGAGTGAACAGAATTCAGATGCCAGGTCGAAGGTCATGCAGCTGGCAGAACAGACTCCAGAACTCAGGTCTCCTGATTCCTAGTTGGTTCACTTGTTCGTTTTATTGATATCATATTCAGGGCACTGTGCTGAGTGTTTTAGAAGAAACAGCAAAACATATGTGCTTGTAATAGAAATAATACTTTCCCTTGTATAGCTTTTTATTGCTTGTAAAGTGTTTTAACATTTCTTTTGGTTGTCAAAGCAAGCCACTTGAGTCACATTACTTCGATTTTACAGACAAGGAAACGAAGGTTATAGTGAACAAGTGACATCCTGCTGTCAGGTCCAGGACTCAAGTCTGCTGACACCTAGACCAGAGATTTTCTGCCACACTCCACTAGTTTAATAAAAGACAGCAAATGTGAAATGTCAAATGAGTAATAAAGACAATAGGCATTCTGGGAACACACAGGAACTCGGGGTCACTCCAGGTGCAGACTTAGAAATAACTTCATGAGGGAAGCAAGATGTGAGCTGACAACTGAAAGATAGTTCAGGAAGGTGATCTAAGCAGAGATAAATAGATTCACTGTAAACCAACAGGGTAGATGAGCACAGGACAAGAAGAGAATAAAATCTCAGTGTTCTTATGGAAGAGTGTGAGTAGCAGAAAGGCGTCACATCAATAGAAAATTTCTTTCAGAAAAATTCTATGAAAGTAGACAACTCTGGAGTTTCCAGTGCTCAACCACAGCTGTCCAAACAGCAGGGGTTGGAAATCAGGGAAAGCTAGACTACGAATTTGAGCCTTAGCTTTTCATTATTATCTGCTACATAATGCAAAAAAAAAAATGGCTCACTAATCATCAGAGAAATGTAAATCAAAACAGTGAGATACCACCTAACTCCAGTAAGGATGGCTATCATCAATAAGTCAAAAAACAACAGATGCTGGCAGGGGCGCAGAGAAAAGGAAATGTTTCTATGCTGTTGGTGGGAGTGCAGGCTAGTTCAACCTCTATGGAAAGCAGTGTGACAATTCCTAAAAGAACTAAAAATCGACCTTCCATACGATCCAGCAATCCCTCTCCTGGGAACATATCCAGAGGAACATAAATTGTTCTACAAAAAAGACACCTGCACATGCATGCTTATTGCTGCATTATTCGCAACAGCAAAAACATGGAACTAACCCTACTGCTCATCAAAGGTGGACTGGATAAAGAAAATTTGGTACGTATACACAATGGAGTATTACATAGCCATAAAGAAGAACAAAATCATGGACTCTGCAGCAAATTGAATGGAGTTGGAGACCATTATACTGTGATCTCTCACAGAAACAAAGAACAGAATATTGCATGTTCTCACTGTAAGTAGGTCCTGAACATTAGTCACATTAGCACAAGGTAGGGAGGGAGGGAGGAAGGTGGAGCGGGGGACACATGACCTCCTAGACTTAGGTGATCCTTCCACCTCAACCTTTCAAGAAGCTGGAACCACAAGAGAGTGCCACTACACTCAGCTAAATTGTTTTATTTATTGTAGAGACAGGGTGTCGCCAAGTTGGTCTTGAACCCCTGGCCTCAGGCAATCCTCTCACCTCTGCCTCCCAAGGTGCTGGGATTATGGGCGTGAGCCACTACACCCGGCTAAAAGTCTGCCATTTTAATACCTATTAGACTCTCCATTGTTACCCGTTGCCTCCTAAAATTAATCTTGGAAAAAGCAATGAACTGATGGGTACTAAAGATATAAGAAGAGTGAGAGGGAATAAAATTGTGTCCAAAATGACTGATTCTACTCTTCTTGACTCCCAAATGACTAGATGGCAAGTAAGAACAGTCTCTATTGTGGCCAGAAAAATATTGTGGCACATCCTTTCAACTTTTTACCGCAGAAAAAAATCAATCACTGGAAACAGTTTGAGTAAATATGCTGTTTCTATTTGACAGACTCCTATGGATAAATATTTTAAACAAATTGTTCACTTTCACTAAAAATGAAAGGATAGAAAAATATTATTACATTTTAAAAGCTACATGAAAACAAGTGATAAGCCATATTTGTTTTTTGTTGTTGTTTAATTTTTATTGTAAAGATATGGGGAATAATTCAGGGTTAGATATAAAAATGGTCATTGTACAGGCGAAGTTTGGGCCTCAGTTTTATCCCCACTTTACCTGGTTTGAGATCAGGCACCCTTATTGATTAAGTATACCCCTCCCCCACCAATCCCTTTCTTATAGTATTATGATAATTGTTCAGGGTCCACTTATGAGTGAGAACATGTGGTACTTGGTTCTTTGTTTCTATGATAGATCACTAAGTATTATAGACTCTAAGTTCATTCAAGTTGCTGCAAAGTTTATAATTTTGTCCTTCTTTATGGCTGCATAATAATCTATCATGTAGCCGGGCTCGGTGGCTCAGCCTGTAATCCCGCGCCTTTGGAGGCTGAGGTGAGTGGATTGCCTGAGCCCACGGGTTTGAGATCCACCTGGTCAACTTGGCGAGACCTCATCTCTACAATAAATCAAAAAAATTAGCTGATCGTGGTAGCACGCGCCTGTGGTTCCAGCTACTTGAAAGGCTGAGGCGGAAGGATCGCCGGAGCCCAGCAGGTCGAGGCTGCAGTGGTCAGGCGCAGCCACTGCACTCCAGTCTGGGCGACAGAGTGAGACTCCAACTCAAATAATAATAATAATAATAATAATCCATCATGTATATGTACTACTTTTTAAAAAATCCAGTCTTCTTTCAATGGGCAGCACGGTTGGTTCCATGTTTTTGCTATTGTGAATAATGCTGATAAACATGCGTGTGCAGGTATCTTTTTTATAGAGTGATTTGAGTTCCTCTGGGTATATTCCCAGAATGGGGGTTGCTGGTCGTATGGAAGGTCAATTTTTAGATCTCGTAGGAATCACCACACTGTTTTCCACAGTGGTTCTACTAGTTTACAATCCCACAACAGTGTAGAAGTGTTCCCTTTTCTCCACATTTGACAGACAGTTTAGACGTTCTGCATTTTGCAACAGATAATTGCCCACTTGCAGTACTGTGTCTTCCCAGATGGATACAATCTGCTTTTGATTGCATATGATCATGGAGGGGAACAGTGATATAGATTAGACATAGATTATTTCTATTTTGGCTTTAAAATATATTTATAAAGTTTTCTTTTAAAGAAATGTATCCTTTGGAGTGATGCTAAGCCACTATAACAAAAAGTCCAAAATATAGCTACCTGAAAAATGTAGATGTTTGTTTCTGTCTCATAACCCTTCGGCAGTGAGCAGAAGGTCTGTGGAACAATCCTGCTCTGCACAAGATTCAGACACTCAGGATACTTCTGTGCTGTTTCATCACCTTTGGGACATTGTCATCATGGCTGAAGTTGGGTTACCACCATATCTAAATTCAGTCAGTAGGAAAAAGAAAGAAGATGTAGACAAAGCAGCCCAATGCCTACAACTCCAGGCCCAGAGATGTACATTTCCCATCCCTTCTCATTCTATCAGAAAGAACGTGGTCACATTCAACTGCAAGGAATGCTGGGAAATGTAGTCTCTAGCTACACAGGTGCTCAGGGAAAAGCAGAAAGGAGATTGGGGGGAGGTCAACCAGCAGTTTGTACCTTGTTGATATAGGAAAGAAAAAGATGTATTTTCCTCACCCATTACTAGGTTGGTGACAGAGTAACAAGAGAAAAGCATGCAAATTTACTGAAGAGAAAAGCATGCAAATTTACTGAATATAAGTTTTATATGATATAGGAATTTTCATAAGGCAATTAAGACTTTGGTTTTTTTTTTTAATGATAGCTTTGATGAAGACTGGACACTCGTGGAGACACATGGTTGGAGGACAAAAGGGTATGATCCAGTGGTATAAAACAGAGAAATTTAGCAAGCCCTATTCAGATTTTTCCTGGTGTCTTTGGCTCCTTTTCACCAGGCATAAGAAGGACATCTCTCAAATCAGGATCTTATAACCTGCTTCAGGAAAGAAGGACGAAAAGAAGGTGAGAGTGATCTTCCTGATTCTGCTGTTTCCTCAAATGTCAAAGTATCCTATTTGTGGTAGCATGTCCTCAACCTCATCAATGATATTATGGGAATTCATAATTCAATGGGTATGCTTTAAACCAACTTAGAAAGTTACACCCCACATCTTTAAAATAAAGAAAAATGAAATAATTCTGTGAGGGAATAGAAAAAAGTTTATTCCCAAATGTTGACATTATGTGTTTTGACCAACAATACTCTACCATTGCATTGATCTTATCAAAAAATAAATCTGATTTAAAATATAATGTAAATAAAATGAAAATATATAACACACTAGAAAAAAGAAAGAAAGTTATACAGTAGCAAATTGCTTTTATTCAGCCCAGCTTTCCTATTACTTCCTGGAGAAGAGGCTAAATTCCTGTAAACTTTGAAGAAATGAGCAAAGCAGTTGTAAAAATAAACAACCTTCTATTATAAATTACCATATAACTTGAGGCACAGCCCAACACCCAATAACATAAATGATATCATTAAGAACTAAGAAGAATCATATCTAATATGGCCCAGATCACATACTAGTGTCCTGAAGGAATTCCCAGACCTAATTCATGAGTACGGCACATCCCTTAACTTCTCTTGAAAGAAATATGGGAATTTTTCCAAGTGAGGTGGCTCATGCCTGTAATCCCAGCATTTTGGGAGGCCAAGGAGGGAGGATTGCTGGAGTTTGAGACCAGCCTGGGCAACATAGTGAGACCTCATCTCTACAAAAAAATTAAACACAAAAACCCAGCAAGAAAAAACTAACCGTGTGTAGTGGTACATGCCTGTAGTCCCAGCTACTCAGGAGGCTGAGGTGTGGGAGGATTACTTCAGCCCAGGAGTCTGAGACTGCGGTGAGCTGTGATCATGCCACTGTGCTCCAACCTGGGCAACAGAGTGAGACCTGACTCAAAAAGAAAGAGAGAGAGAGAGAGAGAGAGAGAGAGAGAGAGAGAGAGAGAGAGAGAGAGAAAGAAAGAAAGAGAGAAAGAAAGAGAAAGAAAGAAAGAAAATGGAAATTTTGAAATAAATACTAGGCTATTACTTCTACTTGTCAAACAAGTTGCATTTAGCTGGGGCAGATGTTAAGGTCACCACAGTCCTAGCACAATCTTTTTTTTTTTTTTTTAATTTTTAATTTTAAAGATGTGGAGTACAATTTTAGGTACATAAGTGTTCATTATGCAGGTACCCTTGTTGATGAAGAGTACCCCCTTCTCCTCCCCTGGCAATTTCCCACTACTGTCAATGCCTTTCTTATAGTATTATGATAATTGTCAGGGTCTGCTTACGAATGAGAACATGTGGTACTCAGTTCTTTGTTTCTGTGATAGATCACTCAGTATTATAGACTCTAAATCCATCCAAGTTGCTGCAGATTTCATAATCTTGTCCTTCTTTATGACTGCATAATATTCCATTGTGTGTATGTACCACATTTTTTTAATCCAGTCTTGTTTCAACGAACAGTGCAGTTAGTTGCGTGTTTTCGCTATCTATTGTGAATAATGCTGCAGTAAACATGCGTGTGCGAGTATCTTTTTGATAGAGTGATTTGAGCTCCTACGGGTATATTCCCAGTAGGGGGTTTACAAGGTTGTATGGAAGGTCAATTGTTAGATCTTTTTTAGGAATCACCAAACTGTCTTCCACAGTGGTTGTACTAGCTTACATTCCCACCAACAGTGTTGAAGTGTTCCCTTTTTGCCACATCCTCTCCAGCATCTGTTGTTTTTTGAGTTATTGACAATGGCCATCCTGACTGGAGTTAAGTGGTATCTCAGTGTGGCTTTAATATGCATTTCTTTGATGGTTAGTGAGGCTGAGCATTTTTTTCGTCTATCTGTTGACTGCTTGTATGTCTTCTTTTCAGAAGTGTCTGTTCATGTATTTTGCTCACTTTGTAATGGGGCTGTTTGTTTTTTCTTTTTGGCATGTTTGAGTTCCTTGCATATCCTAGATGTTAGGCCTTTGTCAGATATACAGTTGGCAAATATTTTTCCCCAGTTTGTGGGCTGTCTCCCTACTCTCTTGATGGTTTCTTTGGTTTTGCAGAAGCTTTTCGTTTGATGAGGTCTCACTTGTCAATCTTATCTCTTATGGCAAGGGCACTTGGGATTTTGATCAGGAATTGGTTGCCAGTATCAATTTCCATAAGGGTATCTTCTGCATTTTTTAAGGTTCTTATAGTTTGAGGTTTTACATTTAGGTTTTTGATCCATTTAGAGTTGATTTTTGTGTATAGTGATAGGTAAGGGTCTTGTTTTAATCTTCTGCATGTGGTCAGCCAGTTTTCTCAGCACCATTGACTGAATAGGTTCTCCTCTCTCCAGTGGTTGATGGTGGAGGTTTATCCAAGATGAGTTGGTTGAGAAATTGAGGTTTTGCTCCTGGAATCTCTGTCCTGTTCCATTGGTCTATATGCCTGTTCTTGTACCAATACGAGGCTGTTTTAGGTATTGTAGTTTGATAATAAAGTTTAAAGTCTGGGAGTGTGATACCTCCTACTTTCTTTTTTATTGCTGAGGATTGTTTTGGTCATTCGTGGTCGTTTATGTTTCCATATGAATTCCTGTATTGTCGTTTCCAGGTCTGATAAGAATGCTGCTGGTAATTTAATGGGTATTGCATTAAATCTGTAGATTGCCTTGGGTAGGATGGACATCTTAACAATGTTAATTATTTCAATCCATGAGCATGGAATATTTTTCCATTTGTTTGTGTCATCTTTGATTTCTCTGAGCAGTGTTTTGTAGCTTTCATTGTAAAGGTCTTTTCCTTCTCTGGTTAGGAAGATGCCAAGGTATTTCTTTTTTGTGTCTGGCTATCGTGAATGAGATTGTGCTTTTTATTTGGGTTTCTGTTTGTTATTGTTGTTGTATAGAAATGTGACTGTCTTTTGCACATTTATTTTATATCCTGAGACTTTGCCAAAATCCTTTATCAGTGTAAGGAGGTTTTTGACAGATTCTCTTGGGTTTTTGAGGTGTAGAATCATGTCATCTGCAAAGAGGGATAACTTAACTTCCTCTTTTCCTATTTGGATACCCCTGATTTCCTTCTTGTCTAATTACTCTAGCTGGATTTCCAATACTATGTTGAACAGGAGGGATGAGAGTGGGCATCCTTGTCCTATTCCAGTTTTCAGGGGAAATGGTTCCAATTTCTGTCTGTTTAGCAGTATGTTGGCTGTGGAATTCTCATAGATGGCTCTTACTATCTTGAGGTATGTGCCATTTATGCCTAGATGTTCAAGGGTTTTTATCAAGAAAGGGTGCTGAATTTTATCGAAAGCTTTTTCTGCGTCTAATGATCTAATCATGTGGTTTTTGTTTTTACATCTTTTGACGTATTTAATTACGTTTATGGTCTTGTGGATGTTGAACCAGCCCTGCATCCCAGGGATGAAGCCTACTTGGTCATGTGAATGATTTTTAAGCTGTGTTGTTGGATCCAGTTTGCTAGAATCTTGTTGAGAATTTTAACATCTATGTTCATCAAGGATATTGGCCCATAGTTCTCTTTCTTTGTTGGATCTTACCTGGTTTGGGTATCAATGTGATGTTAGCTTTACAAAATGATTTGGGGAGAGTTCCATCTTTCTCAGTTGCCTGGAATACTTTCAGTAGGATTGGTATCAGTTCTTTTCTGTTTTTGTTTTGAGTTGGAGTCTCACTCTGTCGCCCAGACAGGAGTGCAGTGGCCGCTCCCGGCCACCACAGCCTCGACCTGCTGGGCTGCGGCGATCCTT
>NW_007245792.1:0-87239 GCF_000164805.1 Carlito syrichta | reverse complement strand
AATCCATTCACCTCAGCCTCCCAAGGTGCAGGATTACAGGCTGAGCCACTGAGCCCGGCTGGTATCAGTTCTTCCTTGTATGTTTTGTAGAATTCTCCTGGAAAGCCATCTGGTCCAGGTTTTTTGTTTGTTTGTTTTTTGTTTTGTAGGCAGTTTCTTATGACATAGTTGATTTCCTGGATTGTTATTGGTCTGTTTAAGGTCTCCATTTTTTCTTGTTTCAAACCGGAGAGGTTGTGTGATGTCAGACAGTCCTCCATTTAATCTAGGTTTTCAAATTTGTACATAGCAATCTCTGATAATCTTTTGTATTTCTTCGGGCTCAGTTGTGACTTGATCTTTTGCATTTCTGATTATATTTATTTGGGCTTTTTCCTCTCTTTTTCTTGGTCGGTCTAGCTAGGGGGTCCATCAGTATTGCTTATCCTACCAAAGAACCAGCTTTTTGTTTTGTTGATTTTTTGTATTATATTTTTGTCTTCTATGTCCCAAATTTGGACTTTTATTTTGGTGATCTGGATTCTTCTGCTGAAGTTAGGGTTTTGGCAGTCTTGCCTTTCCAGCTTCCTTAGGTGATTTGTTATAGGCTGTTAACTTGCAGCACAGTCTCTTAACTTGCACCTACACTACTCTGGCTTGGCCCCAAAGACATTTGAGCTTTTAAGCCCTGGGTTGCAAAAGAATATAATCAATCCACTTAAACCTAAAGTTCAACTTTAATCATAATGGCAAGAAGCACTATTTTAAGGAATTTACCAATTAACTATAGATTTCTACTTCACTTAATTTTTCTAAACTTTTTAAAACCTTTTAAAAAATAATCTTTACTGATATAATCTCTACTAAGCATTTAGTCTATTTAGATAAAAACCTAGATTTGTTGAAACTGGAGCTTCTCATCTATATTCAATGTGATAGCTGTATCCATTGCAGTGTAATGTCAGGTAAAATTTCAGAACAGAAGACAAATTTAGGGAAATTGGACCATTTGCTAGCTTTTTCAAAGTCAGTTTATATCGTAGTAGTTTCACCAATTCGATCAATTCATTAAAATTAAAATTTGCATGATAAATTCCCAGAACACTACTTGAGCAAAAATACAAAAATGCACTCTAAAGTCAAAGGTAAATCTCTGTGGTTCTTAAGTCTCATGGTCATAAATTGGAATCACTGATGAAAAACCCACAATCATCATGTTCTCCTATGAATAGACATGTATACAAAAACAATCACTGTATTACTTGTAAAACTAGAAATAAGGTTTCTGAGCATGATTCAGACTCAGCACAATTAGGGGAATCATTAAATAGTAAATTATGTATCTGGTGAATTTAGCATCATTAACCTGAAGAAATCTTCAGAGGCAAGAAGGAAACACTGGAAGAAAATGGAAGGAGAGTATACAATAAAAAATATTTTTGCTATTAGAAAAATTCAGGGAAGTTTTAAAAAACTTAATTAATTCATTGAAAAATTAATTTATGATGAATTTGCATAAAGAAAGAGTAGCATTGGAAATCTAGCAAAAAGAATAGATATTAGGCAAGAGGGAACCAGAATGTGTGACTAAGAAGATAGGCTTTTTGTTTTCCTTTTTGTTTCTTTTCTTTGCTGTCTTTTCTGTGAACAGTTTATCTAATTTTCTTTTGAGTGAAGTGACAGACTGAACTGTAACTAAATCAATCAGCTGGTTAAAAAGCAGCATTCTAGGCCAAATCCTTTGAAAAGCGTACCATATGTATTAATTCTCTAGAGTTCGGTTCAGATCCCATTGGTTAAAAATTATGCTAGGGCATTGGTTGGCAGGTCTCCCTGGACTGTCAAAACCCATGCTTTGCCCTTATAAATTTAAACTGGTGTCTGGTTTTGTTTGGGAAGAGAAATAAATAATATAACAAAACACACACGGGGGAAATCCAACATGGCCATCATTAATGTGCTAAATTATTTCTAATATCTATCACCCTCCTAACTCCATGACTGCAAATGTTTTGCATAGCAGTAAAGCTGTCTTTATCTACCAAAATGGAGCAGAGGGAGGAACATTTGCATTTGACTTCTGCTGATAAAAATGAAACATTAAAATGCTATTTGGCAAGGATACTGAAGCACAGAAGAGCAAAGCCTGATTCTTTCTTAGATGTAGTTCTTTGCAGGGTCTCCTTAAGAGTGCTCAGTAGGGTGTGACCATATTGCTCCCTGTGGTCATCATATGGTTTGCCCACGCAGACGCTGAATTGTTTTGTGGATGTGAAATATTGTATGTTACCCCGAGAGCTGTGGAGCCAGTGGATCCAGGAACTGTTGTTGAGACTGACAGTTACATTGTGTTACTGAATAGTGAAACGGCAGAATCAAAAACACAAATGGGCCCAGACAGAATGTCCTGACCTTTCAGAAAAAGGCTGATTGGATATGGTGTGAGCTTGCCTTCATCTCGCTCCACAATCCATTACACCTTTCTCAGTCCACTTTCTCAGAGTAGGCGGCTCAGAGATGAGTCTCTCTTAGATTCTTTATGTGAAATTATATATGGGGGGAAATAAAAAACAGGAGCACAGCGGCAAATAGTCACCTCCCCCCATATAATTTATTCTTGATAGTTATTTTATATTAACATGGCTCAAAGACCATGTTAATAACACATAGTGTTATCTTCAGTAATCTAAGCATATTGGTAATAATGTCTGTACTTAAGTGTAAAAATAAAGAAAATACCCAAATATGGGAATGGATGTATAATCAATGTTGCCAAACATATGTCACTTAGACATTTTTAGATTTATAAATTACTGTTGTTTGCAATCACTGTTCACCACATTGCCAACTACTTCAAGTAACCTAAATACAAGATGTGAAATGAAGAGGGGTAGAAGTAATTTCTCATTTCTCCTTATAGATTTTTTCTTATTGAAGAAGGTTGTAAAAATAATGGTTTTCTTTATGACAAAACCCACTCATTGTTTTGATAAGTGTCTAATATAATTAAAATATAGTATATATTTTCATAGGTTTATGTTTCAAACTTAGTTTCTTTCACTTTGTATATGAGACTATTGAATGATCACCATTTTAAAAATTGATGCTGCTCATGTGTGAACATATATAGCATTATATCTAGTGTTCTATATTATCTGATATAAGCACCATCTTTTTAAGTTAGAACAAGAGTGAGAAAGAACAAATGAGCCAATTGATATAACATAAAATAATAATTTCAACTACATATTTATTTCTGCATTGTTAGGTGTGGGTAGTGAAATAAGATTTTGACTGCCAGGAAAATTCAAATTCCAGTATCTAAATAAAATAATCAAGGTGCATGTTTTTTTTAAAAAACTCCTCTTTCTTTAACTAAAAGATAATTTTTTAAAATTTGCATTCCTTTTCTGATGACTTATTCCCCTTGGAACAAACTCATGAATACAAAGCAGACTTTTTAAAGGTTTTTTTCTGTCTCTCTTCTCCTGTTTTCCTGTTTAGGATTTCTAGACAGCTCTGCCTGACAAAATCTCCTCCAGAAGTTAATACATCTTATTTCAACAGCTTCTTATATAAACATTTACCACCACAAAATTTGTACTATGTGATTTAAAATGCTTATGAGATTATATATATTTGCTTGTGTATTTCATTTGTCTCATCAGATACAGGGACTTAACTTCTCTTCATATTTTTTAACTCTAAACTTTTGCTCCAAAAGTCCGATGACTCCACTGGTATTTCTTGCATCTCTGTTATAAGAGAGGAAAGCATCTTCTAACTCAATTAGCATGCTAAAGAATGGGTTTGGTTTTGTGTTCCATTAAAGTCAACTAAATGGATGCGCTGCATGTCTTTATTTCAAAAATAAAGCTGAACAATTAAATCCCGTGTCTCTTTGCTCAGCTTTTGATCCCACACAAAGCTTTCCCACTTGCTGCCTTTCGGTGTAATGTTAACAAAGTCAGTTAACATCAAGCGCTGCAGTAACAGGCATGGCAGAATTCCTTGTTTTTGCTCAATCGGTCTGTGTTCAAACTATCAGTTTGATTTATTTGACCACATTGACCCTTATTCACCACTTAATTATCCTCGTATAATGTTTCAAGAGGCTCCTGACACAAGGAGAAAGACAATTGCCGATGTTCTGTAAAACAACGGTTGACCTGATGGGCCCAGATGAAGACCGTGGGTCGAAGGTTGTTTGCTTGTAGAAGAACCCACTTCTCCTGCCCGAGAGCTGTGGCCAGTGCCACACACTATGGGTGCCAGTGGCTGGCCGGTCAAGCTGTTCATCAGATTCACAGAGTATCTGCTGACCATCCCCACAGAGTATTCATGGCGTTTGCTCAGTCTCCAAATCCTCTGGTATGTTTGGGATAATATTAAAGTTAAGGAAAAACAACACACACACACACACACACACACACACACACACACACACACATACACACACACTCTGTGCGCTTCTATTTCAGCACTGTCTACATTATTAGTATACAGTTAGGGTTGTGATTGGACATATATTTTCTCACTTTATATAGAACAGGAGAGCTTTTAGAATTACAGACATAAAATGAGCAATAACATTATAAACATGGAATTGCTCCACACTGTGGTTGCTAAGTTCCTGCTAACAAATCAGATGAATTCAAATTTTGTTGGAAAAATCCCAATATCTGTCTATTATACCTAGCCAGAAATACCATTTATAGCAATAGGTTCCACTTGAAATTAAGGCAATTCTTTAAGAACTTTTGAAACCTGACAACTATTATACATTCATAGCCATTAAAATTCAAATACAAATTAATCATAGTTAAGAACACAGACAACAAATATTAGCATTTCTAGAAAAGCAGCACAAAGAAATATAGCATTGTGATTTTATATTTATGAAGTGATTTTCTATAAAAATTTAAATTTCTTTTCTGGCAAGTTGAGATCACATTTCGTTTGGCCACATGATCGTATACATAAATGGTTTTTACCACACTCTACCAACCTTGCTTTGTCATTTTAATTTCCACACATTTTCCTCTCTTGTTTAACATATTCTCCATCTTATTAAATTTTACTCTTGGCGGTTACCACTGCAAATGACAGCATAATTATTTTTTATACATTTAAAATGTTCACCAACATTGTTTGAACCTAATTCTAGAAAATGGTGCCCTGACACAGCCTCTATTTGCTGTTATGATTTTTAGTTTTTTGACCTTTCTTTCTCTATAATGGATATATGTTTGCAAATGTTGCTGCACAGGAACAATAGCATAAAAATTGAATAAATAACAGGTGGCAATTTCAAAATGAAAAATACCACATTTTTCTAAAAGCTATTTAGTAGGACATTTTACTGTTATAAGTGTAACTAAAACCCAGGAAAGTCATTCTGGAAGTCTTTATAACAGGTATGAAAACCACCAGAACATAGTATTGAATACACCACAACCTTGAAGTCTCATTCCTTCACCCTGGAGAGGTCTGAAATCCCAGCAAAAACGCTCGAGTGGCCAGTGACCATCTACTTGATACAGTGCAGAGAGACAGAGCATCGGAGTCAACTGCATGGCCCTGGGCATCCCACTCAGACTTGCTAGCCGACTTCCTTATCATCGAGGACTTTCTACCTTCTGTGGTTTGGATACAGGGTCCCCAAGAGCCATTGTGATATTCAAGGAGGTGCATAACTGAGTAGATGTGAGTTGGGACAGGCATACCAGTGACCTGCAGCCCTGCAAGCCCAGATTTGACCAGAGTAGACCACCCTTTTCAGTTCTTGTCTGCATAACATTTTTTTCCAGGACAAAGAGTCCCACAGCATTAAAGAGTTGAGGGTTTTTTTGAAACTCTGAGAGGCCTTTCAGCTCTGGGATTACATATCTCTAGGAATAAAATTATAGTTCTTGGAGCTGAAAGACTACAAAGAAACTAAGAAGAATAGGCAAGAAGACTTAGGTAGAAATTTTGACTTTTGTCTTGTCCTTTAGACAAGTCCACCATGCTTTCAGGGGATTCCATTATTTACTGCTGGAGAATCCATATGTTCCTCTCTCCACAAACACACAGAGCTGAGATCTCCTAAGGGTTCCTGCCCAGTAAGAAAGCCAGGGGAAAGGCAAAGATGTACACATCAGCGCCTCGCTCTAACATGGACTCTGAGAAGGTCCACAGAGCTTCTCTTCTTGCTCTGGGCTTGGTCTCCAACACCAAGAAATGTTTATGTCATGTTCTAATAGAAATCATCAAAGTTAAAATCTCTCTGAGAAAAACGCTGTCTTCTTTTTAAAAAAAAAATTATTGTTGTTTTGTTTCAGTCTCCTGCTCAATGTTTCTTTCTACCTGAATTTTTTAAATTGGAAAAATATTTCTTTCAACTTTTATTGCTACTTGCACCTGCTCCTTCCAAAATCAGGTTTGTGTCAAGTTAATTTCCAACAGCCTAAAGAACCGTAGGATTCTCTCACAGATCCAAGTTTGCATCTGCCAATGATTAAAAACAGAACACAAATGTGAAAACAACCAAGGTCAGAAAGGATTCCCAGCAGCCATAGAAATATGTACACGTTTTAGCAAGTATGTTTAACTCACTCCTATCAGCATAAATCTCTCAACTAATTGAGGTAAGGTTAATATGAACCTTACCAAGAAGATGAGAAGGAATTGGACTCTGAATATAATCCTAAATTTGCTGGATTGTTTCAGACTATTGTGGACAGGATTAATGCTTTGCTAGACCTGATTTTTGATCGAGTAAAACGTCAATAAGCTATACTTTGGTCCTTTTAAAGACAAGTGGATAAATAATACTTGAGAATTTTCCTGTTTCAGGAACTGTGAGATGTAACTTGAAAGCACAGATGACTTCTCTACTTAGCACCAGCATGCCCTTGAAAAAGTTCCTCTGTCTTTCAAAATCACCATTTCTTTCTATGTGAAATAGGGGCCTCCATGATGGGAGTATGTAGTGTAGTGAGATAACCTAAAAACAGCACCTACCTCATGCCTGTCACAAAGAAAGTAATATAGAAATTAGTTTCCTTTCAATTCAGTTTCTCATGGAATCCTACAACACCTTGGAAACAGCTGTGACCGTTCTTTTAAGGATGCACCAACCACGACGGGAACACAGGTGTATTGGACTCTCCAGTCCCTGTTGTTACGTTGTCCCTGTTTCTCCTCTGCTGGCTGCCATAATAAGATGAAAATTTAGCATCAGCATGTTTCTATTTGTGGGGAGGTATGTTACAGGTTGAAGGGGAAGATGGGAAAGAAGCAGAAAATATGGAGACATATAGCTTATAAGCAGGTATCCCGTATCTGGTCCTGGAAGTCATGCAAAATGACAAAGTCCTGCCTGGAGATGTTGCAAGAGAAGCAATTCAGTGGCACAGTTTATTGGTTTGAGCAGTGGTTCTGGCAAGAGGTAGGAAATCAGTACCTTGGTGGACACTGAACAATGTCTGGAAACATTTGTGGTGCTTACAATGGAGAAAGGGGTGTTTCTGGCATCTGGTGGGTAGAGGCCAGGCATGTTGCTAAACATCCCAAAAGGCACAACACAAGCCGGGAACAGTGGCTTACACCTGTGCTAATCCTAGCACTTTGGGAGGAGGAGGCAAGAGGATTGCCTGTGCCCAAGAGTTCCAGACCAGCCTAGGCAACTTGGTGAGACCTCATCTCTACAATAAATTAAAAAATCAGTCAGGCATGGTAGCATGCACCTATGGTTCCAGCTAGTTAGAAGGCTGAGGCGGAAGGATGGCCTGAGCTCAGCAAGTGGAGGCTGCAGTAAGCGTGCCAAAGCACTCCAGCCTGGGCGACAGTAACACGAGAGAGTCCCTTGTGACGAAGAATTATCCAGTTCAAAATGTCGCTGTCACCAAGGGTGAGGCACTCTGGTTTAAAGTGAAAGCTCCAATAAGAAAAATAGTCTTTCGTTGTATTGATTCCTTTTCAGTAATAGTTTCTCTCTTTTTTTTTTTTAACTTAATATAATCGCATATCTCTTGGAGACTTTGTAGTAACAGTCTTTAAATATTCTGGCAGTAATGTCAAATAGAGGTTTGCTCTCGGTGGCTCAGCCTGTAATCCTGCGCCTTTGGGAGGCTGAGGTGAGTGGATTGCCTGAGCCCGCGGGTTCAAGACCCGCCTGGGCAGTGAGACCTCATCTCTACAATAAATCAAAAAATCACCTGGGCGTGGTAGCGCATGCCTGTAATTCCAGCTACTTGGAAGGCTGAAGTGGAAGGATCACCAGAGCCCAGCAGGTTGAGGCTGCGGTGGCCGGGAGCGGCCACACTGCACTCCAGTCTGGGCGATAGAGTGAGACTCCAACTCAAAAAAAATAATAAAATAAAATAAAATAAAATGTTACGATGATAATGGGGAGAGAAAATTATGTGTTTAAAGATTTTTAATGTCTCTAAAAGCCCTAAGACAATTGATATTCAAAATATTTACAGCATTTAAATCACAAAAATTACTAAAAAATCGTAAATGTAGGAATAAAATAAAATAGTAACATGTTCTCATGATATACAGTTATATTTTTTTAATTAGGAAAGTTTCAGTTAATTATTTGCCTTTGATTACTTGAAATCTGGAGATGTGAAACAAACAGCTTCCAAAACAGACCACGTATCACAGAATGCAATGCAGGAAAGATAAAGACACAAGTTTAAGATCATTCTAAACCTGCGCATTGCTCAAATCTTCAATATTTTGCTCTAACGACTCCTTCACTGTACAACAGACACCAAATCCAAACAAGATGGCACAGTAATATGCTGCAAAGAACAAAGAGTAGATTTTATACATAATTTAACCGTGTGTCAGAAAACAAAGCAAGCATTAGAAGTCCGTTTGTTAATAAAATCCCCAATACAAACACCACTAGCTTGCTCGTTGAAAACCTACTACTGGTGGAGGAAAAAACTAAAGTCACTTCATTTTCTTATTTCACACGAGTCAGTCTAAGACAAAAAAAGCATTCAGACCAACTGTTCGGTAGAGTCTATAATGGTGACCCCAAAGTTCAGGAGTGCATTGTTATGTTTGATTTTCTGTCTAATGGCAGAAGGACTTCTGTCTCCTGGCATCTAATAAGAAAAATCTAGTTATATTTTCCATGCGGTGACTCCTATCAGTAAAATTTTTAAAATGCTTTTGACAAAAACACATGAACATGTAAAAGTTCATGGTTGGTAAGGGTAGATGAAAAACCATTTGGAAATGTTTTCAATATGAAAAATTTATGACCACAGTCAGTATATATCAAAGAGTTTGACCAAGGCACACCAATAAAGCATTCACCTACTGGGGGGTGTTAAAACAGGTCAAGATAAAAGTAAAGTTGACTCATTTCTTCCCATCACAACAAAAAGTTGATAAAGAACACACTTGATATCAAACGGAGCTTCCTGCTGGCTTCAGTTACCTGGGAGTTTGGAGCCTGTGGTTTGAATAATGTTCTGCCTACAATAGGAAAGACAGCAGAAGTGTGGAGAGTCTGATGGTGCTTCCTGCAGGCTGAGCTTTCAGAGTTCAAACTCATTCTTTATTCTCAAGTAGAAACGTTAACAAATGTGGAAATAAATAGTCACTGATCTTCTAATGTTGCTTTTTTGGTGCTGGGATTTGCATAACTGTTTGGCCAGCAGAGGGGAGTGCCTTCATCAAACTTCATTCCAGAGTTGTGTTAAGTTTTCAAAAGAATTAGCAAGGAAATGTTTTTCACAATTTCACTTGAAAATAATTGTCTGTATATGAGATTCTTGAAGAAGTAGGGTTTAGACAGTTGGGGCATTGACAAAAAATGTTTTGATGACAAAAAACAAAATTTGTAATATGAATAGACTCACATACATGTATGTTATCATTTTAATGGCTATAATTTTTGTCCCTTTAATTCTGGAAAATATGTTGCCAAAGTAATAAAATTTTAATGTAAACATTTAAATTTTATTATGGGCATTTTTTCTTCTTTGAAGAAGACTTGCCCATGGCAGGTCTTTCTGTTATGAATCTTCCTTTTCCCTTTTTCTCTTTTTTTCTCTAATAAATTTGTTTTTAAAAAATGAAATAAAATAAATTTTATTATAAACTATAATAACTATACTAGAGGTCATAATTATTTTTTTCTAAAAGGAATGCCTACACAGAGATCTCCACTTGCTCCTAAGGTACCTAGTTATTATTTATCTCACTTTCAAACATACCAATAAAAAGACTTAGACAATATATTTTATAATCACAGACATTATTTGCTAATCATTTCTAATCATGCAAATAAAATTATAATATTTAATTGCCAAATTTTTGAAATTCATATATGTTTCTGTGATTTAGCAGATAAGCTTTAAAGTAATGCCCAGGAGAAACATTTTAGTTTCTGATAAATAGCCATTAAGTTAAAAGAAGATGGAGAAAATGAAAATTCTGACATGATTCAAACTATCACATCCAAATCATTCTGAGTGACCACCAGAGGGCAGCATCCTCAAATAGTTGTGAGTGGGGGAGGGGAGGGGGCAAATGGAATGAAATTTATGGTGGTTAGCTGCACCTATTCAGAATTTCAGAGTCTTGTACCGTCTTCTAATTTTTTCAGTCAAAACCCAGAAGAGGGAAAACAAGTATTTTTCTCTCCAACTTAAAAGAAGTGGAAGAAATTCCAAAGCAGAAATAATAATAACTCTTTACAACATCTAACCATGTGCCTGGCACATATACTAAGTGCTTTACTCATTTAGTACCCATAGCAACCTTGGGATGTGCACAATCATTACCCTCAGTCTTACAGACAAGGGAACTGAGGCACAGGGAATGTATCACTTTGTACAGTATGTCACATAGCTACCAAGTGATGGAGCTGGGATTCAGATCAAAGCAGCTGGTTCCAGAGTCCTGGCATCAGACTTTTCTAATAGAATTGAGGATTCCAACTATTCAGCCATTGAAAAGAATAAAGTAATGCCTTTTGCAGAAACTTGGACGGAATAGGAGACTACCATCATTCTAAGTGAAGTAACACAAGAGCGAAACACCCAATTCCACATGTTCTCACTTTTAAGTTCTCACTTTTAAGGGAGCTAAGTTATGGGTCTGAAAGCCTTACAGAAAGCTACAATGGACACTGGAGACTCAGAAGTGAAAGGGAAGGGGAGAAGGATAAAAAAAATCACCTTTCAGGTATAGCGTGCACTAGTAGGGGTGGCAGGTACACTTAAAGCCTAGACTTCTTTAGTACTGTACAACGCATCCATGTAACAAAAAAACCTGTACCCCTAAAGCTATTGAAATAAGAAAAAGGGAAAAAAATAAAGGAATTGAGAATTCTCAGCATACCCTCTCATAAACTGGAAAGTCAGATAGTAATTTCTTCCTTTTATCCCATTTTCTTAGAAAATACAGTGTTTTTTTATTTTTCGTAATAATAATTTATCTGCATTTAAAAAAAATACACTCTGTACACGTATTTCTTTGAGAGTCACACTTTTACAGGCAAGTCTGCCATATTAAGACTTGTCAAAAGGAATAGTGTCCATTCTAGGTTCTGAGCACTCAGAAGGCAGAAACCTAAATGTATACAAAAAATAAAGACTAAAGCCTTAGCCAGCACTGGGTTTATAAATTGATTAAACCTACAGCTCATACATGGGAGAAAATGAAGATAATCTACAAAAGAGTATATTACTATATCCTCATCACAATGCCCAAAAAAGTGACTCAAGAGGTGATCCCAAATTAGAATATAAAGAAGATTAATCAAACTAACTCATCAATAATACCAAAGCAGAAAATTTTTAAAAACAGGGTTTCAATCATTATAGAAGAGAGGAGTGGTAAATTAATGTGAAACAAACATGAACTGTCAAGTAAACCATTCATGCATTCATTCATTTGGCAATTATGGGGAGTTGGAGGCAGAGGTAGTAACCTTTTCATGAAGCAAAGCCTTGAAAGAGGTGAAGAAAGGAAGAACTTCCCAGCAAAGGGATCATCAGAAGCCAAGTCCAGAGGTGTGGAAGCACAGAACGTGTTTGGAGAATGGCAAAAAGCTACAATTAGCTAAAGTTGTGGTCTGTGGAGGGAAGGAGGAGGGGGGTCAACAAATGTAGGGGTGTAAAGGGAGGAAAAATATTTTTCCTTCTACTCATCCTAGATTCATGGCTAAAACCCTGTAACAAAAGACAGAGGCACAAGAGAAAAGCATAACAAACGTATTTAATGTGTTCTATGATCCGAGAGCCTTCATAAGGAAATGAAGACCTGAAGAAACAGGTAATTCTGGGTTTTCATAGTAGTTTGAGGAAGACTGGACAATCATGGAGAAAGGTGATGGGGCAAAGGGGTTCAACCTAATGGTCATAAGTGGGGGGACCTGAGCAAGGCCTGTGAGCTCAGATTCTTCTCTGTGATCCTTGTCTTCAGAGGTGAGGATGCTGCTTTCCGCTGGTTATAGGGAGGGGAGCTTTCCCATGAGGGACTTAAGACCCGCTTCAGGGGAAGGTCAGAAAATCCCTCCTAGGTTATATGACCTGCTTGGGGGAGGACAGTGGGGTTGGGGAGGGCGAGGCTGTGAGAGTGACATTCTTGTTCCAGCAGTTTGCTCAAATTCCTTCATCTAAAAATATTCAATATGCCACCAGGGACAATGAAGTCTGAAGGGTCTGAAATGAAAGCCTTGATAAAGAACTTAACCTTTATCTTGCAGGAAATGAAGACAGTAAGATTAAAATCTAGTATGCAAATAAAAGGTTATCCTTGGACATAGTATTTAGTATTTGTGTAAAGGATTCAATTGTGAGTTTTTTAAGATTCACAGATGCTGCCAGATCAGGAAAGCAAACACTTTCAAATGACTTAACCAATGGGAGAGGCCTAACAATTAAAAAGAAGTAAGCAAAAAGCAGGTGAGGACAAAGGACTAAGCAAGGACAAGGAAAGAATAGCTAACCAAAGCAGTGTCACTGGAACACGTAAGGGATGGGCTTTAGACAACGATGGCCTGTTTTCCTGTTAATGTCCATCCGTCTCAGACCAGCAGAATGATCCAGAGGACCCAGCTATCTAAATCAAACTTTTTGAACGTAGGCCTGTGCCCCGCAAACATTTTAAGTGCCTCTTATGTTCCAGTGGCTGTGCTAGGTGCTAGGTAGTCAAAGATGGGAGAAAATTCCTGCGGTCACAAAATGTACAGTCTATACAGCGGTCACAAAATGTACAGTCTATACAGGAGCAGAGCAGAGTGGAGACGGTCAATAAGGCAGATCATTGCACTGCTGACAAGACCTTCTCAGAAAAGGGCAGTCTGCACAGTTCTACGCTATTAGAAAAAATGAGAAACTGGTCATTCTCAAGGATGTGCAGTTTCCCCAGAATTCTCTGGGCCAAGGTTGCTCTTTCTTTCCCCTCCTCTTTCAGAACATTCTATTTATCTCTCCAGACCTATTTCTCTGAAAGGGTCACTAATTCTTCTCTCACTCTAGCTCTCAGTAAAAGCCTAATAAGTGAATGAATGAATGAGTGAGTGAGATGAATATTTATTTGACAGTTCAGGTCACACATATTTTGCCTGATCAAATATAAGGAAAATTTCTTCCTTGCAAAATAAGCCTTTGTGCCTTCTCCCACAGCTTAAAAAAAAAAAAGATTAACAGTGTGCTTTTGTTTTACAAATAGTAAATATCTTTACAAATTTCCTGAAGGAGAACTGAGTGATGTCCATGAAGCCAAAAATGAAAGAGAGAGAAAAGTGGAAATTACACTAGATAAGTAAATCAAAAGACTAATTTTTATCATAGCTTGACCACCATCTAACTAAATAAACTTCGACAATTCGTACATCCTGAATCGAATATTTCCTCTTTTGGTTTCAATTCATAGAAAATGCATTGACTAATAACTTTGCCTTAGGGCGTGGTAGAGGGAAAAGAAAACAGTAAAAGTCAAATGATAATGATCAAAAGATTTTTTAAAAAATCAAATATTTTTTAGGTACTTTATTTACGTATCCAGTCTTAGTGTACCTGACATAGGCAATATTATTTTGTTTCCAAAATCAGTCTAAGGTGCATTGTTCTTTCATTGCAGATGAAGAGTCTGAAATCCAAAGTTGTTACATACTCCCCCTAAGTGACAAAACTAATGAATAGTAGAGTAGAGGTATGTCATATGGGGGGGGGGGCGGCAAAAAAAAGAATTATTTTTTGAAGGGTGGCCCTTTGTAATACAGGCTCCCCCCATTACATAAGTGTTCTGGGAACCCATTGGCATCAATGTACCAGCTAGCATTGTTGTGAGAGGCTGCATTTGGCTTCAGTGAATTTTTTTTTGGAGATTCTTTCATTGCTTTTGCCCACTTCATGATGGGTGATTTACAAGCACACCTGCCCACACCCACTGAGTGTTCGGCAGTTTTTGACCAAAACTGGCATGACCCCCATTCCCCACGCTCCCTATTCACCCAGTCTCACCCTGAATGACTTTTTTTTTGTTTCCCCGGATTAAAAAAAAATAGCCTTGGAAGGGAAATGTTTTGCTGATGTGAAATTGGTGAAACAAAAAATGGCAGAGCTCTAAAAAGCATCAAAATTGACAAGTTCCAAAACTCCTTTGAGCAGTGTGAAAAGCATCTTAATAGGTGCATCAAATGGAAAGTGCCTTGAAAGTGACTGCAGTTTAAACATGTAAATATATTCAAAATTTCTTATAAATAAATCTGGGGTTTGGGGGGTCTCTCATTGTATACTGAGATATTAACATAAGAACAAAATGCAAAATCCCTAAATGCAATCTTCTCGTGATTTGAAAATCTCTGAGAAAATACTGTGATTAGGTTAAGTTTACATATATAGAACTGACATGATGTGAGAAAATACATTTTTTCATGAATTTAGCCAACAATTGCAGAATCAATTCTTGTGTCAAGGACTGGAATATAGTAGAATAGAAATGGTGTCCACCCCAGGGGGCTTTCAGTGCAGTGAGACATAAGTACATGGTCAGCCAATTGCAATTCAATAGGGTAAATACTTCATAGAAGGTTGGAGAATACTCTGGAAGAACATAAATGGAGTTCCCAGCTCTATTTGAAGAGCCAGGAAAAGTCTGATGGACCAGCAGAAATGAACTAGGTGTAAGTTAGGTGAAAGTGTTCCTGAAAGAGGAGACTATGAGTAGAAACTCTAATGATAGTATGATATGATTTATTCTAGGGAAATTAACACAAGTTTCCTATTCCTGAAAGATAGGGTTTCAGATAGGGAGTGGATAGGGAGGAGGGTAGGATTAGGTATGAAGGAGACAGATTAGCATGAGTCTTGAAGCCATGGTTAGGAGATTGGCCTGAATCCCAAAGCTGCTGGATATCACATGATCCTGTTTGTGAGGTCAATGGTGTGGAGGCTGAACTGCTGTCAGCAGGTTGTGGTAGATTCTGTGGTTTATTCACAATTGCTTGTTCCCTCTTTACTCTTGCCACATTCTCCAATGGACACAGTGTATGGCCCTATCCTAAACAACTTTGAGCTTGGCCATGGGACTCACTTTGGCCAAAAATTTCTTAGTGGACATGATATGTGCCTCCTCCAATTAGAAGCTTTAAGTGCGTGTGATGTGGCTCTTGTCCCCCTTGAGCTTCTGCCCTTGACCATGAGACCAGTGAGCCCCAAATAGGAGCTGCTCCTTCTATCTGAGTCCCAGAATAAGAAGACTTTTAGAGCCTAACCAGAATCAGGCAAGCCCAATCAAGCCCAGTCATGTGGGCAGTGGACCTGTAGTCCTCTTGAACGTGAGTTAAGAAATAAATGTGTGTTTTGTTCAACAACTAAGATTTGGGGATTGCTTGTTGTCCCAATAATTGCTGACAAATCACTCAGGTAAAAATGTTGTGATCATCCAGGTGAGAATGACCTGTGGCATAAATTAAAGGAGTGTAAGTGAGGTTGGGAGACTTGAGGGCTATTTAGGGAATAAAACCAAAAAGATCTCAGTAATTAATTAGAGGTAAAAGAGAATCATAATCTCTAGACTTCTGATGCAGTAACTGGGGAAGGGAAGCAGAAACTAATGTTAGTTTAACTGCAGGTACAAAGAAATTACCAGATAATAAGTTAACACTGACAAATATTTTAACATGCATGTGTGTGATTGCAATTATTAAAGTGACTGTCATTCATCTCTATTAAGCATCTAACAAGTGGAAATGAGCTTAATTTGCATGAAAAGTGGTTATTACACTCAAGAATGACACTTCTGACTAAAAAGGTTGTTAGATAGGAGAATGCATTATCCATGGCATTCAAGGAATTTTCTCTTACAGGGTATAGTTAGTTCCAGATTAGACATGGAATTTTCAGAATTAATTACGAAAGACAATCTTTTCTAGAGGTATGATTTCACCCTGTTCTTTCCTATTCTTCAATTCCTTTAGCTAGGTTAATTTTATATCTGTGGGCCTTCATTTCACTATCTGTAAAATCAAGAAATGGGACTAGATGATTCTCAAACACCTCGATTTGGAAATAGCAAAAGGGATCCCAGCAATACTACAGAACGTTATAGGGTAAACCCACAGCCTGGATTATGAAAGGGGTTATAAGAGGTTTGAGAAAGATGCTTGTGTATGCTATCTTTTTATATCTCAATATTGATATCAATATGCAGAGAGAGAGAAGATGCTCTTTTTAAGTCATAGATATATTCCTGTTGGTATAAACAAACCATTAAAATTGGTTTTTGCATAATTAAAATGTGCAAAAACAAGGTTGAGAAATGTAATTTTCTATGACTTTTTTTCCTGTGGATATAAATTCCAAATATTTAATGTCCAAACCCTTGTTTCGTGTGCCAACAGAATTAAACTCTACAGTTTGGCCTGAGTCGCTGTGCTTTGCCTTGGGAAACATACTAGGGTAAGTCATTATCTACATATGACTTTAGACTTAATCCAGCATAAAACATAATAATTAATACTAACAATTCTTGGGTTTGACAATTGAGCATTTTTACAGCTATGCAAATCCTGAATAACAAGGTGCTTTAAGAACAATTAACATGACTGGGCTCAGTTTATAATCCCAGCATTATGGGAAGCCGAGGCAAGTGGATTGCCTGAGCCCTCGGGCAATAGACTTCATCTCTACAATAAATCAAAAAAATTAGTTGGGCATGGTAGCATGTGCCTGTAGTTCCAGTTACTTGGAAAGCTGAGGCAGAAGGATTGTCGAAGTCCAGCAGGTCAACACTGCAATAGCTGTGAGTGTGCCACTGCACTCCAGCCTGGTCAACAAAGTGAGACTCCAACTCAAACAAACAAACAACAAAAAACAATTAAAGTTATGAAATGAAATTTTGCTTACAAAATGTCTGACACATAATAAATATCAGAAAACCTATGTGTCATTAGCACTGTCCTGCCAGGCGTGTTGGGAAAGGTCTATAAATGCAGGCAGTTCTAAGTTTGATCACAAAATAACTAAAATCCCAAACTACCTATCAGCTAACAGGATTTATTAGGCAAAGAGTTCTGCAAATTCTGACATGATGAGGCAGAAGGGAAGGAAATCAGTAGTAAAAAAATAGACTGTGCCATATGAGACCAAAGAGGAAGTTAGGCTGCAAAGTGGAAATAAAAACAAAACAAAACAAAAAAAACAAGGTTTCTGATCACAGAGTTCCTCAAATCCTAAAAATAAGCAAGTACATGCTGACTCTTCAACTACCAGCTAAAACTCAAACAATAAATAGTCTAAGATGCAGGGGGAAGGGAACAAAATATGTGTGAACATTATAAAATAGTTGCTTAAACTATTAACCCAATATTTTTTATGCCCTTGTAGGGACAGAAAGTTGTGATACCTTTCCTTCCCCATCACAGCTGGCATTCCTATAACAAAAGACAGGTTACCAAGAAAAAATAATAGCAAATGTATTCAATAAAAGTTGTATGTGACATGTAGTCTTCAGAAATGAAGACTCAAAGGCTCAGGGTAAACTGTCTATTTTTATGCTTAAGATCAATGAAGAATGGACAGCCCTGGAGAAATGTGACTGGACCAAAGGGTAGGACCTAATGGTGTTAAACTGAGGGAACCCTGCAAGGCATGTCTGTCCAGATTCTTCTGGGTGTCTCTGTGTAGCACTCTTTCCTCCTGGATATAAGTCCTCTCTGGAAGGATTTTCAAGAGAGAAGGCAGAAGGGAGATACTGAGCTTTCTAGGTTTGATGGCTTGCTTTGGGAGAAAGAGGTTCTTGTTTCCATGATTCACCTTGGGGAAGAGAAATGCTAGTTTCTGTGGCTCGTTTCAGGAGGAGGAAAAGAGATGGGAGACAGGAGGATAGGAGGTTTCCAATCTCCTTTAGTTCAATGTGCTGAGCATGCCAAGGTGCCGTACTCTGGGATACTGGGATCTGAGCCCCAACACCTTCATGGCTAATGACTTTTATAAAAGACTTTTGCTAGTCTTAGAGTTAATAAGGATCAATCTTTATGAGCTAAAAGATGGCCAGTATGTAACTTTGCACAGAGTAGACACTCAGTAAAAATATATTAAATTTAGTTGGGTGCAGTGGCTCACGCTTATAATCCCAGCACTTTGGGAGGTAGAGGCAAGAGGATTGCCTGAACCCACAGGTTTGAGACCAGCCTGGGCAACATGGCAAGACCTTGTCTCTACAGTAAATCAAAGAAATTAGCTGGGTGTGATGGCATGTGCCTGTAGTTCCAGCTACTTGGCAGACTGAGGCGGAAGAATCGCCTAAGCCCAGCAAGTCTATGCTGTGATGGCCCTGAGCATGCCACTGCACTCCAGCCTGGGTGACAAGAGTAAAACTCCAACTCAAAAAGCAAAAAAAGAGTAACTCCTTCCCTGATGTCTATTCTGTCTGAAATAGTTCCCGGTCTTTAGAACACCTTTCTAACTGACATAACTATTCCTATTATTAGATCTCATGTTGTAGTGACCATCAATGCAAGTGGTTTCCAGCTCCCATGAACACCTTCTCCACCCAGATCCTCACCCTGGCGATCAATTTTTGTCATGGCACTGTGGTCACTCTCCATTATGCCCATACCCCATGATCTTGTGAATATAGCTGTCCTCTATACCACCCTAGAAGTGCCTGTCATCCCCTCCCTTCCTTTCTTTCATTATAGATCAGGTTCCTGGACATCAGAGAAAGGTTGCCAAATAACAGTTGCACTATGATTAGAATTTAGATGCAATAATGGGTCCCTTAGATTTTGACATTGATGACAATTTTTGCTTTTAAAGAAAATTAACAAAAAGCTTCATTGAATGACTTCTAACTAGCACATGGCTATTTCTGTATTCTGAGATGAGCCAGGACTGTTAGGTAACTCAAAATGTTGCTTTTTGTCCTCTAGTTAGTCTAATGATCAAATTGGACAAATTCACTTGTAATCTAGTTAACATTCTTTTAGTGGGAGGGAAAATCATATCACGGTTATTTCAGATCTTATTCTCAGTTTTATGATATAAAATACTGATTTTAGTTTTTGCACTAATAAATATATTTAAAATAATACCAAACACTTACAGTGTATATATGTGCCAGGCACCATTCTAAGCATAACTATATATGTGTACACAGTAATTTAATTTTCACAAAACTTCTATCCGGTAGGTACTATCATTAGCCTCACCTTACAAATGAGAAAACTGAAGCATAGAAAGATTAAGTAACTTACTTAAGATCACATAGCAAGGAAGTAGTAGAGCTTGAATCCAAACGCAGGTTGTTTATCTTCATTATCCGTGTTCTTAGCCAAAATAATATGATGTCCCTCCAATAAATGAATTAACATTTATTTAATTCCAGTGCCTAGAATTTCCACTAAGGCAAATGTAACAACTCAAACCAAATTTCATAAACTTAAGTGTTACATACTTTCATTATATTTTAAATGACCTTTAAAGATGAAGGAAAATCTGATTTTAGCAGATCTCAAGCCCAAGTGCAATTCACTCTATCATTTCATCTAATATGAAAAATAAGAAGAAATATTCACATATACATTCATACCTTTTTTCTGATTATCCACATTTTGAACGGAAGTGGAGGAAAATTGAGTCGAAAAGGAATTTGAGCATGGAATTTAACTAAACTCTTAGTTTATGTCCCTATGTTATTTTAACTTTTATATACTATAAATAAACTTATAGCCCCTTATGTAATCATTCCAATTGACACTGATTTTCTGAGTGGTTTGAGTGACAGAAACTGGCCAAATTTATTAACAAAATATATTAAGCAATAAAGTAACCACTTGCTCCACTCCACCTGGACAATGCCTAACTCCAAGTGGGTTGGTCAAAGGCACCCTTATGATAATTATGCTGCAATTTGGAACCCTGCCCCAATGTCTACCTGCCAAGAATTGTGAAAGATCTAAGATTTTTACCTAACATGCAACTTATCAATTCATCCTGCCACAGTCTCATAGATGATGGCTCAAGACTCAAGACTCTGGGTTAGAAACAAAAGACATTATTACTGCCAACACAATAGATAGCATGAGTTTTCATGTCACATCAGTCCCATGTTCCCCCTGGTCCACGTGGGGTAATGGAGATGGGCCAGACTGGATACTGTACATGGAGTGGGTCTGCGTCATAACCAAGGAATCCCAAGTTTAGGAAACTCTATTTATCTTTAATGGGTTGTAAGCAAACCTGCCCAATCATAGCTCCAGAGAGAAAGATTATTATACCGAATAGCAAACAAACCTGCCCTCTGTTCTCAAGAGAGATATAATCTTTATCTTCCAAGGCTGTTCATTATACAAGCGTCCTTGAAAAGATAGTCCAGAACAAGAACAAGCACTGTCAGTTCCTCTGCTCACGAGATGCAAGAAATCAGAGCGACACATGGAGAACTACGTTTCAACATGCTTTGACTGCCAGAGTCACGTGATTACAACCATTTGTCTGCCATGCGCTGGCATAACCAGATAGTTGTACTGAATCAAGGGACAGGCTCAACTGGCAGAAACTCTGATTCCTGCCTGGCATTAAAGTACTAATCACCATCCTCCAAACCACAGAAGCCTGGAAAGTTATAAATATTACTCACCCAGACGCTGATCAGTCCACTGAAAGTGAAAGTAGACTTTGTTCTAAATATTCAGAAGATAGAAGGTAACACTGGGGATTGTACTTACCTTATTTTTCTTGCCTTATTTTTCTTGCCCTTTGGCACCCTACTAGTATCCAGAAAGCATACATATTATCTACCTGTTTAATCTTTATAAGTTGTCTTTGACAATTTACAGAATTAGAAAAATTAGTCACTATCTTCCCTCCGCTCTCATCATTCCTCCTTCCCCTACATATGTGCTTACTCTATTCCACAATCTTCTACTCACACGAACATGGTACATCTATCACAGCTAAAGAGTTTCCACAGCCCTAGCTTTCCTCTCTCAGCTAATGGCTTCCTTTTCCACTCAGGTATCATCTCCTGTGAAGAAAGCCTCTGTGTCCCTTTCCTCACTATTAGAGTAGTTGCTAATTCTTTGTCCTTCCACAACACCATGTGCAATCACCGCCATTGGACTTGCCACCCTATATTATTACCAGCTGATATGTCAGTCTCCCTGCCTAAATGACGAGGGACTTTATGTCAGAGAGTTTGCCTTCTTATTCACAAATAGTCAATAGCCTGTTAAAAGATAAACTTAGGCATATCAAAATTTCAAAGAGTTCGTTTGAGCAAACAGCGATTGAGGAATCAGGCAACTGCAGACCACAGGCAGTGCGAGGTACCACCGAGGGGAAATTAGAAGAAAACTTCCATAAGGTGTTCTCAGAAGCAGGACAAAGAAAACATTTGGCCAGTTACAATGAAACACTAACCATAAAATACTTAGTTAGAGGCTGGTTGATGGTTTCTGATTGGTAAAGTTTGTTTTATTTGACCATTTACATGGAATTGAGTTCCCATTTGCTCACAGAGGAACCCAAGGCCCCATCTCAGCCTGATGGCCTTGCAATTACTAATGAGGTGCTTCTCACATAGTGAGCATTCAAAGAACTGATGGTAGAGCGCAGGGAGCCAGGAGAACGTCGGGCAGGCCGCAGGCAAGTCAGTTTCCAAGCAGTTTCACAAAGAGATCCTGAAGGCCCATAATGAGTACTGGCAGTAGCACAGCATTCCCCCGCTGAAGCTCTGTAAGAAACTCAACCTGGAGGCTCAGCAGAATTCCAAAGCCCCGGCCAGCACAAGAATCCTCAAGCACATCCTGGAGTCCACTCGTGGCCAGTGTGGGGAGAACCCGGCGTGGGCATCCTACAATCAGACAGGAAAGGAGGTGGCTGATAGATGGTACAGTGAAGTCAAAAACTACAACTTCCAGCAGCCGGGTTTCACTTCGGGGACTGGACACTTCACAGCCATGGTGTGGAAGAATACAAAGAAGATGGGAGTGGGGAAGGCGTCTGCAAGTGATGGGTCCTCCTTTGTGGTGGCCAGATACTTCCCAGCAGGGAATGTTGTCAACCAGGGTTTCTTTGAAGAAAATGTCCTGCCTCCAAAGAAGTAACTTGTCTCATGTAATGGGAAGGTGGCACACTTAAGGACGTGGATATGAAGTGCCCAGAACAACCAAAGCCTGGCCACGTGCCTGTCCCTGTGGGTGTACGTGCCTGTGTGTGTCAGGTGTGTGAGTGTCTCTGGTACTCACACTTGAACATACAGTTCTGCTCATTCTTATTTTTAAAATAAGCATATGGAGCACTTATCTTGATGGTTACCTAGACCACAATTATTTGGATTTGGGGGGAGATCAGTTTTTTAAAATTTTTTGTTATTTTTAAGCAAACTTCTTTTGTACTTTTCTTTCTTCTAAGATCCATCTCTGGACTTTTTGCATTCCAAATATTTTTGATGTAGAGAAGTGGGGAAAAAAAAACTGATTGTAGAATGAATGAATGAGTGAACGGAGCAGTCACACTGAGCTCACTTACAGTTGAAAAGAAGGCCCCCAAGAGCAAAGGCTTTAAGACTCAAAAACAAACCTCTCATGGTAAATAGCGAGCCCAGATTCAGGCAGGGAATGTTTGCTTCCCGTATATTAACAAAGTGAACAAAGGTTATCAGAAATACAATGATTATACTCACATATCAACAAATCACTTTTAAATACACAATTTGAGAAAAGATTTACAAATGTATAGATACTACTCATAATTCCTGAAGAAAATGAGTCATGTTATTTACATGATAACAAAATTTCTTAATTAAATATTTTGGCATGGGAAAGATACATAATCAAGAAAAGCATTCATAATTCACTAAGAACTTCTTATTAAATCTGATGACAGGATTCAGGACATGCTAGGCCAAAATATGACACCTTCACATTTGAGAAAATATCAAAAGCAAAAAGGTCACTCTCACCTTCCCCTCATCCTTCTCCCCTAAAATGGATCATAAAACCTTCATTCCAGAGGTGCCCTCCCTTTACCCAGAGGAAAGGAACATCCTTATCCTAGAAAACACAGAGGTGCTAAAAAGAATCTGAAAAAACAAGTCTTGCTAAGTTCCCCCCAGTTTATTATGCTTATGTCATATTCCTCTGACCAATTATACTTCTGCATGACTATCCATTCGTTATCAAACCTAAGCATAAAAATAGACAGGTGTTTTCTTGTTAAGTACGTATTTCTTGGTGTTTGTTTTTGAGTTGGTCTCACTCTGTCGCCCAAGCTGAAGCTCAATGGTAGAGTCATGGTTCTCCACAGTCTCAACCTTTTGGGCTCAGACAATCCTTCTGCCTCAGCCTCTCACATAGCTGGGACTAGAGGTGCGTGTCACTATATATTTTTTTTGTATGACAAAGTCTCACTATATTCCCCAAGTTGGTCGTGAACTCCTTAGCCCAAGTAATCCTCCCCCACCAGTCTCCCAGAGTGCTGGGATTATAGGCACGAGCCATTGTGCCCAGTTTCTCTTTTTCTCTTTGGGTTTTCATTTCTGAAAACACAAAACTTACATTCAATAAATGCGTATGCTTTTCTCTTGCTAATCTATCTTCAGTTATAGGGGTCTCAGTCATGAACCTAGCAATGGGTGAAGAAAGGAAATTTCTTTTCCTCTACATATGCAACATATCTCAGAGCCTTAAACTAACCAAATATTATTTTGACTCCCACATGGAGTCTGCTGCAACCCCAAGGATTCTCCAAGTTTTCTGTGCAATAAATGAAGGTTAGGCACCTGCATACCAGTATGTGTTCTCACAATCACCATGCAAGGGAAGAGAACATAGAGTCTTGCACTAGCAATGAAATACTTTGAAAGCATTAATGTTACTTTCAACTAATCATCTGAACAATCAGTAGCCATAGAAATATCATCTAAACTTAAGTAGATATTTCCAAGAAGGGCTGGCTGCAGTGGCTCATGCCTGTGATCCCTGCACTTTAGGAGGGAGTTGAGGCAGGAATATCCCTTGGGGCCAAGAGTTTGAGATATTTCCAAGAAAATATAGCTGAAATAAGAGAAATGACTGTTTGACAGGGTTTCCTGTTTGGAAGAAGACTGACCTCATTAAGCTCCAGGAAGTATGAATTCAGTTTCCCATAAGCATCAAAAAGCCCAATGGTGGCTTCCATGCTTTCCCATGAAACCCTATACTCTCTGCCCCCACTTTTTTTTTTGTTAAGTTGGCTTATAGGCCTTTACCCCTGGCTGCTCAGTAAGTTACTCATTACTGAGTACTTCCCAGTGTCCATGTGCATGTTTTAATAAGCCCTGTCTTGTCTCTTTTTCCTGTAAATTTGTCTATCGTCAGTTAATTCACAGGGCCCCAATCATCCAAATCTAACATGGAAGAGTAAAAGTTTTCTCCCAGTGCTTTCTGCACATGTCACTTCCATGCACATTTCATTGGCCTAAGAAAATTACATGGCCAAGGCCAAACTCAAGGGAGTGGGAAAGAACATCATTCCATACGTCCAGAATTAGAAAGCATGGCCCCTTGGCAGGTCTGCCTCAGTGCAGCTTGGAACAGAAATAAACCTCTCTCATAACTGAGTCAGAAATAAAGTGGAAATAGAATGAGCACAAAAAATTACTTTTCTGGAAATCATCTGTGTTGTAAAAGATGCAACCTACAGCATGAAACTGAATCCACGGATGGGAGACAAATTTATCTCTTTTCCATAGGTGTACTTCCTAAGCTTTTAGACAGAAGTAAACATATTATTTAAAAACATTGGTAGGAAAAGTCTATTATTTCTAGTCATTCAGAATAAGAGTTGCCAGGGAGTTTCCCCACATGGCTAAACCTCCCCATTGCCTAACTTATATTCTGGCCAGGCTGTATTACAATAAAATGTGAGGCATTTGGGGCAGATATCTTTCTCTAAAGAAAGAGGCTTAAGATTTTTTAAAAGACATGCCAGCGGTTAATCTTTTTCCATGATCGACTGAGAATTTCCCATGAGGAGCCTGGAAGGGAGAGAGAAAGAGAGCATCCTAAGAGGTGTCAGAAAGGAGAGAGAGAGAGAGAGAGAGAATGAATAATGAGTGAGAGAGTGTGCCCTGTCTCCCGACCCACTAGAGGCAGCACTTTTGCCTTAGAGGGCCCTGGGCCCCAGTGCTAGGGCTGCTCTGAGGTGTGCATTTGGGAGACTTGGTCAAGATTTCCACAGGGGGCCCTGAACCCCAGTAACGTGCCCCCAAATGGACTTAGAGAAAGAGAGACAAAGGGCAGCTTCTCAGAGCTGTTCCTGGATTTCTTCCTGACTAGATAAGCAACTGGACTCACCAGAGATGTTACTCCGTACTGAGAAAAATGTTGAGGAGGTGCAGGGCTCTGCTTTGTGGTAGCTAGTCTTCAGGCAGTGAGAGCAGGGAGTACACAGCAAAGGAGAGTGGCCAAGTACCTTGCTTCTCACCCAGCGGGCAGTGGCAGCCCAAGACCTTCCTTCGAGGATTTTCTTGCCTCTCCAGGGAGTTGCTTTCACAAAAAAGCCATCAGTTGCCGTCTCTGGGATCTAGCTTGGTCCACAGAGAAGCTCAGAGAGCTCGGCTAGCAGAAGGAGGTAAAGAATAGATCTCAGTCTCCCACCCTTCACAGGCCCCAGTAGTCTGCTGCCTTTCCCTGGGGTCTTCAGACACACCAGGGAGCCCTCCCGGCCAGAGCCTTTAGTTGCCACCAAATTCTAGCGCAGGGTTGAAGAGTGGAGAGTGAATAAAAATTCATGGAGGGGAAGGGGACTCCAAAAATATTGGAGTGGCTCCCTATATGGGCCATCAGATGAAAGGGTAAACCAAGGCAAGGTGGACAGGAGCCATGGGAACGAGGCAAAGATTTGCAACACAGAGAAAGTAAAGTTTATTATCTACTTTCCACAGACAGAAAGAGGCCAACACTCATAGGCATGCTTGGACCCAAAGGCTAGGGAGCTGGGTATATTTAAGGCTCTTGAAGGGAAATTTGAGCTAAGAAGAATGTCCAGAGTTGCAGTCTTTTTTTTTTGAGTTGGAGACTCACTGTTGCCCAGGCTGGAGTGCAGTGGCATGCTCACTGCAGCCTTGATCTGCTGGGCTCAGGTGATCCTTCCACTTCAGCCTTCCAAGTAGCTGGAACTACAAGCATGCATCACCACACCCTGCTAACTTTTTGATTTATTGTAGAAACAAGGTCTCACCAAGTTGCCCGGGCTGGTCTCGAACCCCTGGGCTCAGGCAATCCTCTCACCTCGGTCTCCCAAAGTGTTGGAATTACAGGTGTGAGCCACTGGGCCCAGCCCAGAGTTGCAGTCTTTGATGAAGATAACAGTCACATAAGTCTTGTTTCCAGACATCCCCAGGCACCGGTGTCTTGGTATCTTGTGACTCTAGGTAGTGGAACAGAAGCTGGTTATGGAAGACTGATAACAATACATCACTAGAAGAATAGTTAGGACTAGACATGCTTAAGGGATTTTTAGAAATTACCAGGTCCTAACCTTGGGAGGCCAGTTCTACTACTTGCTAATGATTAAGAGGTAACAGGAATAGGCTATTTAGCAAAGCATGGCAGGACTAGAGTCGAAACTAAAATAAAACCAAAATGGCTGCACTACTGCTAGAATTATTTTACCATGTTCTTCTAGTCTAAGTTTCTTGGGGTTTCTACTTTTCAAGAGTAAAAAAATAGTTGTGTATGAGAAAAGAAATATAGTTTTTTCCCATCTTAGATTCATGGCTAAGGTCTCTATAGCAAAAGACATTAACAAGCGAAAAGCATACAGATTTACTGAGTAAAAATTTTCCATGACATAGAACCCTTTGGAAATGAAGACCCAAAAAAACAGGCAAACTTGTCTATTTTTATGTTTAAGTTTAATAAAGAGCAGACGTCATGGAGAAGTATAGTCAAGGACGAAAGGGGTATGATCTAATGGTGATAACTTTATTGAGATTCTCACATTCTTCTCTTTGTCCCTGTGTCTTTTCGGAGATAAAGATGCTCCTTTCTTCTGGGTTTAGGGAGGATATTTCCCAAATGAGGGTCTTAAGACCTACTTCAAGGGAAGGTCAGAAAATTCTTTCTAGGTTTTCTGGAGATGAGTAGGAGAAATGCAACAATACTTTCCTTCTGCAGTTTTCTCAATTTCTCTCAGCTTAAAATACTCAGTATGGCACCTTGGGGTAGCATGTCTTGAAGCTGACTACTAGGTCTGATTTGATTAATTTCCACAGGGGTTTTAAGAAAACCAGGAAAGAGGAATAAAAGTTGGCTAGTAAGAGTGAGGGAGGTGGGAGGCAATACAAAAGAGAATTAGAGTCTCATTCACTCCCTGTAAAAACTCAGGTTCCAAACCTGGCCAAAGACCTGTGTTTTCACTTGGTCGGTTGTAGGTTTGTAGGAAAGCATGTACAATAAGTCATTATTTGTCTCGAGAAGAAGAATAGGTTAAACCCTGAATGCCCATGTTTGATATTGTCTGAAAAGTTACCCATCATGTTCCGACTTGGAAGCTGGGGTAGTCAGGGATGACACAGTCCGGCTTCCCTATCAGGCCTCCTGTGGTTCAAGGACAAAGGAAACGGCAGGCTTCCTTCCAGGCACATACATTTGCCAACTGCCGCCAGTCAGTTCCCAAGGCCAGGGGCTGGCCCCTGACAAAGGAGGCTGAACTGCCCTGCCAGGCAGGCCCTGCAACTCGGGAAAAGCTACAGGATTCCTTCCTTAGAGCTACAGAGCACATAGTCAGAGGGGATTGACAGGAATAACTCAATATTTCCTTTCCATAATAAAAGAAATACTTTCATTAAACAAATACCTTTATTAGAGCTCTTCACCCATGTGTCTCAGAAAGCAAGGAAAACAGAAAAAGAGCTATCTCTCATAAACTGGACTTTAAAAATGTACTTGTTTGGGGGGAGTTTGGTTCTACATAGGGATTAGAAGCTTATGGGCCAAGCTTTTAAAAATATTGAATTCTTAAATCTATTCTCAATAAGATAGTCTCATCAAGGACTTAGTATCGAATTAATGCCATCACTGTATTTTTTCTTTTTTTTTTTTGAGTCAGAGTCTCACTCTGTCGACCAGGCTGGAGTGCAGTGGCATGCTCATGGCCACTGCAGCCTTGACCAGCTGGGCTGAGGTGATCCTTCTGCCTCAACCTTCCAAGTAGCTGGAATTACTGGTGCATGCCACCTTGCCCAGCTAATTTTTTTGATTTATTGAAGAGATGTGGTCTCGCCAAGTTGCCCAGGTTGCTGGGATTACAGGTATGAGGTACGGGACCCAGTCATCACTGTACTTATGAGGTTTCTAGTCAGATCCATTAAGGTCTGCCTAGATCAATGAATTTATCTCCATATGAAACAGTAAAATATGCACCCTGTATATACCATCTACAATGAAATTTATCCTCGCAAGTATGCTTCTCTGGGTTTTGGCCTTATATAATATCAGATGTCACTTGTTTATTCCTTTCTCCCCAAATTTTCAGTGAAACTAGTAAGGCCTAATATTTATAAAATGCTTGCTATGCTGAAGACCTTGTGCTGAACACATAACAAGACTGAATTCATTTATCCTCACTCTCTTTTCTGAAACCCATGACGAGATACCATTACTGAATATTCATTTTCAAATGAGAAGCCCTATGTCACAAAGGTGAATTTGGCAGATAAGGAATCTAGGAAGCCTCCCTTCAGAGCCCATATCTCTAACTTGTTCATTCACTCTTTCTATTTAAAGCAAAATCTTGCCAGGCTTGGTGGCTCAGCCTGTAATCCCATGCTTTGGGAGGCTGAGGTGAGTGGATTGCCTGAGCCCATGGGTTCAAGACCCGCCTGGGCAGCGAGACCTCATCTCTACAATAAATCAAAAAATCAGCCGGGCGTGGTAGCGCATGCCTGTAATTCCAGCTACTTGGAGGGCTGAGGCGGAAGGATCGCCGGAGCCCAGCAAGTCGAGGCTGCGGTGGCCGGGAGCGGCCACTGCACTCCAGTCTGGGCGACAGAGTGAGACTCCAACTCAAAAAAAAAAAAATAAAAAGCAAAATCTTTATTTTCCAAAGGATTTACCATCACCCCATGAATACCTTTATAAATTCCTGGAATATGAGAGATATTTGGTTCATAGTTATTTATCTAGTTTCCCTGCTTTGAATAACTACTATGCAGGAATATAAGATGAACTTAGAAGGGATAAAAGTGAAATTTTAAAAAACAATTTATAAACCTATTTTCTTAGAGTCTGGAGGGAAAATAGTCTATAGACTTCTCTAGAGTCTCCAAGGCATCAGCAGAATGCAGTGACAACTTAGATTCTTCTGAATTGTAGTTTGAACATGTCATTCCAGTGAAGTTTCTGAGAGGTTCATACGTTAGCCGGTAGACATGAAGGTTGTTTACACATAAGTTGTTATTTAAAGTTTAAGTTGTCTAGCTTCAGTTTGCAGGGCTTTAAGAAAAGCACAGTTTTAATTTCTAGTGATGTCAAGCCAGAAAAATTTGAAAATGTTAGTTTGGAGATTTGTAGCCAGGAAAGAATTCAGGATTCAGTCCAAATTGTAGAAAACAATGAAACTGAGAAACAATAGGCAAGGTTTAAATCCAATAGCAGATGTGTTGTAGTTTATTTTGAAACATAGCTTTTGAGCCTGGCTCAGTGGCTCAGCCTGTAATCCCACACTTTGGGATGCTGAGGTGAGTAGATTGCCTGAGCCCACGGGTTCGAGACGCGCCTGGGCAACTTGGCGAGACCTCATCTCTACAATAAATTAAAAAATTAGCTGGGCGTGGTAGCATGCGCCTGTAGTTCTAGCTACTTTGAAGGCTGAGCAGAAAGATCGCCGGAGCCCAGCAGGTCGAGACCGCGGTGGCCAGGAGTGGCCAGTACACTCCAGTCTGGGCAACAGAGTGAGAATCCAACTTATAAAAAAAAAAGAAACATAACTTTTCTCTCTTGTTTTCCATTTTTCTCAAAGACAAACCATAGTAGGACTAACTTATTTGCAAAACAAGTGTTAGTCTTATTATCCTTGGACCTGATTATTTTCATAAAGGTCAGCAAGAATAATTATGGTCATATATACTCTTTTTACATTGGTATTGCTGGAATTTTTTTAAAATAAGAACTATCAGATTAGACTTTTTAAAAACCTTTCCGGCTCAGTCAGGAATCTGTGCCTATAGATACCTATATGAATTGGGTGAATTTCTCTCTTCTTGGTCAAGGTCCCCAAATAACCTAGGGTCTCCTGGGACTGTCAGAAAATGACATTCTTTACTTACCACAAGTTAGGAACCCTATCAAGGAACTGACAAACTATGAGAAGAGTTTCTTTCAAGGGGCTTTTATCAGCTTTATAAAGTCAATTTTAATTCCTCAAAGCAGTCTGTTCATATCTGAAAATAAACCATTTCAGTCAAAGTCTTGGGAGAATAATCAATGTCTCCAATTGTGTCCTGGTACAAAATAAAACAGATTTTTATTGAAGTTATGAAAATAACTATACTGCTATAAAATTGGAAATATTCACAAATAGTTTTGAAATTCTAGAGAATCAGGTAGAGGAAGAAATGTGCTTTAAATTTTGCTCACACAATTATACTTTACTCAATTGTTAAAAGCTATAAATAGTTCAAAGACATTAATTGTCCTGACTCTGAAAAACAAAAATAATCAGCAAAGTTTTAAACAAAAAGTCATTAAAAAATTATTTCAGTCTTCTATTAGTATAGTCCCATGCAATTAACTCTGTTCCATTCCTTTTTGGGTTCTTATGTGTTCATAGGGTCTTTGAAGTCCAGGAGGTATATATTTGGCTAATTTGGTATGTTAAAATCATATAGGAAGTATTAACAAATATGAAATGATGTTTAACTTTCTCTGGGTCATATTTATATAAATGTGTTATTAATATGTATCCCAAAATTATATGAGATGCCTATAATTCTGAAGTTTAGTATATGCTATCTGTAATAATTGCATAAGGCTTTTGATTAGAGTCCTGGAAGGTTGATCTTTTTTTCCTCCAGTCCAGTGGAACAATCACGAAAGTTATCAGAAACCAGGCTTCAAGAGTATTCGTCAGCGATTTTTCATGAACTCCCCTAAAGATACAAATTTTGGACTGTAGCTTTGCAAAGAATCAAAGTGAGGGAGGGTAGCTAGCACAGGGTAGTTAGACATAGAGAAATTTCCTGTAAACAGGTTTTAGGAAGAATTCAGACATTTTTTATTGTTTTTTTTTTTCTTTTTTGGACTGCAGGCCAAGCTGGCAGCCTGCTCCACCCCTTCGGCAAGTCTAAAGAAAATCCCATCAGTTTTAAGAACTGGACCTCCCAACTTTTCAATTCATGATTTAGCATAATGATCACAAAATCTTTCAGGTTATCTGTTGAAGACAGAAAGCCAAATATCCTCCTGTAACTAACCCAAGCCATAGAAATGATAATAAAATCACCTTTTAGCCCAGGAATATGTGAATTGGAAACGTCTAGCAGGTCTCCTGCAAAAGATAATGTGGTCTGGAAAAGACTACCAACCCTCTTTCTATCAGAAGCCAAGAGATGTCAATCTCTCCCAAGTGGGTTACCTGTGTCCCACCCTCTTTAGCATATCAATAGTTGTGAAAATATATCTAGTTTCTTAGTTCAGAGCAAAAATGCAGTCTTTCTTTTTTGAGAGAGATTTGTCCATTCCAGGCCTTTCTGGTATGAAGTTTTCACTTGCCCTTTCTTTCTTCTCTTTTCCTCACTAAAAAACTTTGTTTAAAGCTTTGCTGGCCATTCCAAAAATTCATTTTTGGGTTGAGTCAAAGAATTCATGAGTTTTGTGCCACACCCCACCTGGCATCAAAAGTAAAACAAGAGCCAGGCTCAGTGACTCAGCCTGTAATCCCATGATTTGGGAGGCTGAGGTGAGTGGATTGCCTGAGCCCATGGGTTCAAGACCCGCCTGGACAACTTGGCGAGATCTCATCTCTACAATAAATCAAAAAATTAATGACCACGCTACAGGCGTGGTAGCGCACGCCTGTAGTTCCAGCTACTTGGAAGGCAGAAGGATCGCCGGAGCCCATCAGGTCAAGGCTGCGGTGGCTGGGAGCATGCCACTGCACGAGTGAGACTCCAAATAGAAATAAAAATAAAAAAAACAAGCTAGGGAGGGGGTTGTAAAACAAGTATCAATAGCTACCTCTGAAAAACCAGTTCTGTCCTTGGCTCATGATTAGAAGGTAAATTAAAGTGAACTGCTAGAAAAAACATGACAAAGCTAAACAATGTTAAAATGACTGCTCATTGGTTATACTGAATCCACCTTATGTCCTTTCACCTACTATTCTCTGTAACATTTCGTTCTTGTTTTTTAAGTTTTGATTAACCACTTTATGATTTTAGCTTTTTTATAACAAAATACATGTGTATAAATCTTTTATCATTGAATTTTCCACAAGAAAAATAACTTTAAAACAATTTTATTTTAGAGACAGGATCTTGCTATGTTGCCTAGGCTGGAGTTCTATTCACAGGTATACTATAGCTTTGCACCATAGCCTCAAACTCTTGGGTTCAAGGGATCCTCCTACTTCAGCCTCCCAAGCAGCTAAGACTACTATTTTCTGCACCTGGCTTGAAAAATAACTTTGTAAATGAGCTTTTGAAATGTTCTAGTTTCTAGACCCTTTCTACCCAACTTCTTATTGAAATTAATGTTTTATAAAACATTTGGGAATACGAAAAGCTTCTTAGGAACCTGATGGTAACATGTTAGTGAAATTTAAAGCAGATTCATGTACTTATGATGCTGGAGGATCAGCTATCTCCTAGAACACTCTCCTCTCTGTAAGTCCTTACATTCTTCAAGGTCTACCTCAATTGCTATCTTCCCTATGACATCTTTAATTACTTAAGCCAACACCAATTTTTTCTTTATTTGTGAAATTCTATTATGCTTATTGTTACCATCCTATACATAGCACATAAAACTTTAGCATTATTTGTTGCATTGGGTCAATTTTTTCACAAGATGCTTATAAACTCCTTCAATGCAGAAACCTTGTCATATGGATATTTGCTCTACCTGACTTAGGTAGATCATTAGCAATGGATGGAACAAAGAACTGAAGGGAAAAGGCCTTAAAACTCTGGAAATTGATTGAATTTTACACTCTCCCCACACAAACCACTAGTGTGGATATTTCAATCTTTTGCTGAACTATAACCAACTTTGAAGATAAGAACTATTTTTTATTCATCTCGGTTTTCTATCCCCTTCATTTTGCACCCCCCCCCCCATGTTTGCACTCCCTAATCCCCCATTTAAAAAAACCTACCAAAGTAGTTTGTGATTACTCGGATATGGCTCAGAATTTATACCAAAGAGCCATTTATTAAAGAATGAATTCAGAGCTGGAAAGATAAATGGTAGATCCAACACCAAGAGCACATTCTGGTTTGGATGTCTTGGGCCTCTGATTGGGAATTTCCTTTATTGCATAAAGAAGACCATGCATGACCCCTGGTGATGAGATGAACTTCCAACCGTTGCTCTCCCAAAAAATAGAAACAAAAGGAGAGCATTTCTCCTCTCCCAAGCCAAGGACTGAAATTCTCCCAAATGGGATCTATTCTAGGTGCTAGGTAGATTCAGGCAGTAATGAACACAGGCAGGAAAGCCCTGCCTGGGCCTCCCCAATCAAACTACTCCATTCAATGATCCAAGGAGCCTGGCAGCCTCAATTCCTACCTGGGCCAGGAGTAATAGATATATGACTAACGGAGAAGGTAAATTAACTTTGTCTATTTACTGGGAAGAATTAATCAATTCTACCACATGTTTATGTTATTTGGAGTTTTGCCAATGTCAATTCCATCTGTAATATCTCCTTTCCTAGACTCAGACAATCTGTGTTTTATATAATCTTCTTTCTGCAGTCTGTAGGTTTTCATCTCTATTAGCTGAGTTTCCCAGGAATTTAGGAAGTTGAAGAGCTATATGAGCCAGAACAGTTGGCATCATGTATCAGAGGGCAGATAAATACAACCCAACAAATGTGCTGGGCATTGACTTTATGCAAAGTGCTGTTGTCAATTGTTTGATTCTACAGATGAGTAAGATACAAGCGCTACCCTCAAAGGACTCACAATCTGTTTGTAAGGGATACACATATGCACACACATACCTACAAAGACACACATACACAGACACACCTCTAGTACAAGTCAGAATACAAGGGGGGACCCAAACAATTAAGAATTTTTAAAAAAATTTTGTATTTATTCTTACACGTTGAAACTTCAGTCACCTTCAAAGCACTCTCTGATGAAAAACACCTATGGAGATGCTTTTTCCAATGCTCAAAACAGTGTTTGAGTACATCAATTTTGATGCCTTTTAGTGCTTCTGCTGTTATTGATTTCACCTCTTCCACATCAGCAATATGTTTCCCTTGGAAGACCTTTTTTATCCAGGGAAACAAAATAACTTGGGGTGAGACTGGGTGAATGGAGAAGGTGGAGCATGGGGGTCATGCTGTTTTTGGTAAAACAAACAAACAAACAAACAAACAAAAAAACTGCTTAACACTTAGGGCTGCGTGAGCAGGTGCGCTCATAAATTGCCCATCATGAAATGGGCAAATGCATTGAAAGTATCTCCAAAAGAAATTCACTGAAGCTGTACCCAGCCTCTCACAATACTAGTTGATATACTGATTCTGATGGGTTCCTAGAATACTTACGTAATGGGGGGAAGCCAGTACTGAAAGGGGATTACCCTCCAGAAAAAATAACTCCGGGTTTTTTGGGTCTCCTCGTATGTCAAGTGATTCAATAGAGGGATAAAGCAAGTGCTGAGAGAACAGACACAGAAAACTTCATTCTGACTGGGGATACTAGGAACTTCATACATAAGTTGATATTTCAGAAACAGTCTGAGACAAATACAGAGTTTCAATAGAAGATGTGGTTCTTACTCTGAAGAAATGTTGGCAACTTGTGGATTTGGTTTTAGACTCAAAAATTAATTTGACTTTTTATATCATTAAATTTCAGTAAGGTGGTGGGGGGAGACACACACACACACACACACACACACACACACACACACACGCCCATACACACAAAACCAGCTACAGTTGTTGTAAGAGGCTGTGTTCGGTTTCGGTGAATTATTTGGGGGAATTCTTTCTTTTTTATTTATTTTATTTTAAAGATGTGGGGTACAATTCAGGAGTAGGTATACAAGTGGTCATCGTACAGATAAAGCTTGGGCCTCCCTTTGGTCCCCAACTTGCCTGGTTTGAGATCGGATACCCTTACTGATGTTGTGTTCCCCCCCACCACCACCCCTGCAGTATCCCACTACTGCCAATCCCTTTCTTATAGTATTATGGATTATGGTAAATGGGAATTCTTTCAACATATTTGCCCATTTCATGATGGGCAATTTACCAACTTACCTGCCCACACTGCACTGAGTGTTGAGCAATTTTTGACCCAAAAAAAATGGCATGACCCCCTTGTCCACCCTCCCTGTTCACGCGATATTGCCCCAACCTATTTTTTCTTGTTTCCCAGGATGAAAAAGGTCCTCAAAGGGAAACCTTTTTTTATGTGGATGAGGTGAAACAAAAAATGGCAGAAACACTAAAACGTATCAAAACTGACAAGTTCAAAAACTGTCTTGAGCGGTGAAAAAGCGTCTTAAAAAGTGTATTGCATCAAATGGAGAGTACGTTGAAGATGACTTACGTTTCAACATGTAAGAATAAATACACAATTAAAAAAATATTTTTTGTGGTTTTTTGGGGTCTTCCCTAGTGTAGAACCATCAGGTGCTCTATTATAAATAGAATAACGTCTTCTTTGGTTACTCTGTTTGTAAGCACTACGTGAAGATGTGAGTTGGGAATCTAGGAAATGTGTACACACAAACCAGGGAGCAAGTTTATTTCTGCTTCTGGTGGGCTACACAACCATAATGCATTTAGAATGAGAGATCTGAGAGATGTAAACAAAGCTTCCCATTTAACACTCCAGTACGTTGGCAGTTAGCAACAGAATTTGCACTAGAAACCAAGGCTTCAGACATGCAAAAATAAGTACACGATTTTTTATAAATACATTCTGGGTTTTTTGGGGTCCCCCCAGTACAGGGTTATCAGACACTCTATCATAAATAGAATAATGTCTTTTTAGTTATCCTGTTAGTTAGCAAGCACTACTCTCAGGTGCATTCCACTAAAACCACCCTGAAACAGTCCCTGTGAAGCTCTTGGGAGAGAGAGACCCTCTCATTTTATTTTTGCTTTCTGCTTTTTTGGGGGAATGAGAGGAGAGAGGTAATGGCAGAAAATTACTCTCATGCCCTGGCCTCATGAGTGGTCTCTTTGGCTTAATCAGAAGTTTACTCTTCCCAGGTGGCCAGTCAAGTCAGGGCCACCCTCCGGCTTGTCCAGGTCTCCCATCCTTCGTGTTCCTCTTCCCTTTCTATTCCAGTCCCACCAGCCCTCCCACTGCTGGACAGCAATGCCTGCTTCAGACAAGCTGGCTCCCCTAACCCTTCATACTGCTTCCTCCTTCGTAGTCTCTAGTAATCCTTGGGTAGGAGAAGGGAGCCCACCAAAACCCCACAAGTGCAGGACTTTCATCTTCTTCCTTCACTGCTGAGCAATGCTCGGTACATAGTAGGCCTTCAATATTTTCTGAATAAATGGAAATATTTTTCATTTCCACCATTCAATTAGACATTGTCATTAGTCAGTGTGGTTATAGCTGTACACTCTTTCTTTTCTGTCACTTCACCCAGGCTCTGGGTATCAAGCAGGCTGACCCTGTCACCACACTCACCAGAATGACGGTCTTCATGGGAGGATAGGTGAACACACACACAATTTCTTTCTCTGGTCTCCGTTTGGAGATGCAACTCTCTTTTTCTTCCAATCATTCTGATAATATTACCTCTGATTTTAAAAAATCCTCCAAGCTGGGCTCGGTTGCTCAGCCTGTAATCCCGCACCTTTGGGAGGCTGGGGTGAGTGGATTGCCTAAGCCCGCGTGTTTGAGACCCGCCTGGGCGGCGAGACCTCATTTCTACAATAAATCAAAAAATCAGCCAGGCATGGTAGCGCATGCCTGTAATTCCGGCTACTCGGAAGGCTGAGGTGGAAGGATCACCAGAGCCCAGCCGGTCGAGGCTGCGGTGGCCAGGAGCGGCCACTGCACTCCAGTCTGGGGTGACAGAGTGAGACTCCAACTCAAAAAAAAAAAAAAGAGAAAAAAAAAAAAAATCCTCCAGAGAAGGAACAGCAACTTTAGTGAGCTCTTTCCCACCTCAAGAATTATATTAATATTATAAAATGAACTTGTAGATAGCAAAACAGAGTTGGCAAGACCAAAAACTCATGAGAGATGAGAAACAAGTTAGTGGAAGGATGATGGGAAATATGTATATAAAAGCACTAAGTATAACTTTAAACATATTTTTCACTATATAAATGTATATATTAAGATAAGTAACATTTGGATTTTATATAGCTATTTTCTTTAAATAAAAATTTTAGAGGCCATCTGCTTCTGACACTAACTTACTATGATAAGTAATTCTCTTCAATCACATTCTTCAACTGTCCAAAAAATAATGTTACATCACTTTGCTATTCTTAGGAACAGACTCCTACAGCTTTCTTTCATACTACTTTTAAGTTTTTTCTTATCATCCCATGTTGTCTAGAAATTGAATGCCTATTTTACTTGCATTCTTCTTTGTTTCATTCCCAAGAGTCTCAACAAGTAAACCATATGTCATTGAGACTTCTCACAAATTATTATAGTGCTTAAAAGCATAATTTTTAGGACAGAGCTGCTAAATATTGAGAAGGAATTTAAATAGATCTAATCTCGCTGCACAAAAAGCATCGAAAACAGTGTGCTTATTATTGTGGAATTCAATCAAATCTGCTCATACTAAGATGTGTCTATTCATTGAGAACATTTTAATCTAGTGTCTACTGTATACCAGACACTGTTCTGGGTGCGAGTATAAAGTAGGTCAAATTCTTGTCCTCATTAATTTTTCTCAGAGTTTTCCGTGTGTGTGTGTGTGTGTGTGTGTGTGTGTGTGTGTGTGTGTGTGTTTGGAGGGTGAGGGATAGGAGGTGGGGAAGACTTGCCTGAAAGTTTGGATAAATCTAAAGGTTTGGACAAATAAAGAGATTTGAACATCAGAGAAACACAATTTTGAATTGAGTATCAAATACCTCTTATCTTTCAAAAGCAACTCCTTGGCTGGGTGTCTCACATTAGCCAATGGTATGGGGACTGAAATGATGAGATCAAAGGTTTGGAAACTACTTTCATGATTGGGCTTTTACTCTTGTGCCATAGCTATCACCCAGAGAAGAACAAGTCTAGACTAATCTGCTGGTCCAAGGAGAATGTAGAGGAGATGCCCAGCTGAGTCAGCCCAGATTAGTTAAACCCTTATCCAACCTGCAAATGCAAGAGCAAGGTCAACTAAAGTCAGTAGACTCATCCAACTGAGCTACAGATATGTAAGAAATATATGCTTATTGCTATGTTCAACTGGATTTTAGGGTTGTTATGAAGTAGTAGCTTCCTGATATATTGACCTAAAATTAAAACTGAATTTAATAAATATCTGAAATAAACACAATTTTTAAAAAAATCTGCCAAAAGAGCACTCTTACCTCCCTTCTTTTGCCCATTCTGATCATGTAGCTATGGTAGGACATTTTATTTCAATCTCTGAACCCCTGACAACAGGTATTGGCACATGACCAGGCTGGGCCTTTAATGATCTCCATTTCACGTGATTATAGTAATTTGTCCAGAGTCAGGTGGATGACTTAAGTGAGGCCAGTCTGAACCCTTCCCAGGGAATGGTAAGTTGAAACTAGAAGAGGAATGTTTTCTCTTCTTCTCTGTTTGGGATTGATATGTATATGACCCTAGAAAAGCTGGTAATTGTGTCTCCCATGAGCAGAAAAAAATCAGACTGCAGTGCAGACAGAAGCATTGGGTCCTGATGGTGTTCTAGCTTATGACTCTTGTAAACCCTCATCTTCCCAAAATCCAAATGCTAAAAGGCATCAAAATTGACTAGTTCAAAAACTGTTTTGAGCAATGGAAAAAGCATCTCAATAGGTGTATTGCATCAAATGGAGAGGAATTTTAAGGTGACTGAAGCTTACGCATGTAAGAATACATTATTATTATTATTATTATTATTACTACTACTATTATTATTTGAGTCAGAGTTTCACTCGGTCGCCCAGGCTGGAGTGCAGTAGCATGCTCACAGCCACCACAGTCTCTACTGCTGGGCTCAGGTCATCCTTCCTCCCAGTCTTCCACGTAGCTGGAACCACAGGCATGCGCCACCACACCTGGCTAATTTTTTTATTTATTGTAGAAATGAGGGCTCACCATGTCACCCAGACTGATCTCAAACCCCTGAGCTCAGGTAATCCTCTTGCTTATTCCTCCTAAAGTGCTGGGATTACAGGCATGAGCCACTGCCTCCAGTAACAATTTTTTATAAATAAATTCTGAGGTTGTGAGTTTGAATGTCACCGGAAAAATAAAATACAATTCTGAGGGGTTTTTTGGCACCTCCCTTTATAAAACAATAAGTACCAAGACACAGTCTGAGCCTATGTCAAAAACTATCAGTAGGTTTTCTGCTAGTTTAGATTATAGAACACCAGTGCAGATGGAAAAGCAAATTATGATGCAATTGAGACCTAAGGCAAATTTTAAAAATTAAAAGCGTAATATATTTCTTCCCTAATTTGGAGTCATGTTTAACTTGCTTTCTGACTTTTGATAATCTGCTGTAAGCAGAGCCCATCACTATTTTCTTTTTCTTTTTCTTTTTTTTTTTTTTTTGAGTTGGAGTCTCACTCTGTTGCCCAGTCTAGAGTGCAGTAGCCGCTCCCGGCCACCGCAGCCTCGACCTCCTGGGCTCCGGGGATCCTTCTGCCTCAGCCTTCCAAGTAACTGGAACTACAGGCGTGCGCTACCACACCCAGCTAATTTTTTGTGATTTATTGTAGAAATGAGGTCTCGCCAAGTTGCCCAGGTGGGTCTCAAATCCGCGGGCTCAGGCAATCCACTCACCTCGGCCTCCCAAGGCGCGGGATTATAGGCTGAGCCACCGAGCCTGGCCCCATCACTATTTTCAATGTCCCTTCTGGCTGTCCCATCCTCTCCCTCACCCTGGCATTTGTTTACATGGTCAGTTTCTTTCCTCTCATTACTTTGTAAGAGCAGATCCTTTTGTGGCTTCATGCTGATCCCTGTAATCCTCAGGAAACTACTTGCAGTTGAAAAACATATCGAAAGACAGCAAGAAGTTAGAACACAATGATTACAGTCTATCAAGGTTGAATTAACTGATGATGAAAAATTATTTATACATACCACTCATTGTAGATTTTCCATTTAACACAGAAAGACTGTTCCTCTTGAAAACAGAAAAAGGACTCCAAGATCACTGCTGGTTTCTTCCAAAGTCAAGATTGTGTGGTAAATCATCCAAAAGTTCTGTTTACTTGAAAACGAGAAATGTATGGTCTTTTCAGCTGAGCTAGAAAACCATACTCTTTCCAAAACAATTGGTTCCCCTTTTCCACTGTCATTCTTTCCACTGAAACTGTCCAACAAAGCTTCAACCCTGAATCAGTTTTGGCTCTGGCTTCTGAGTGCCCCCACCCAGGCTGCATGTGTAGCTGGGGGAGATCTCGCATCTGGGAGGTCCAGATGAGGTTTCTGGGCTTCCAAAGGTCTTCCTACTTCCTATCCCACTCACAGCTACTTTACAAAAAACAAAAGCACATCCAGCCTGAACATCTGTCTTTCCCCCTGAAGCTCTTCTGCTCATCTTCACTTTACCTTCCCTCCATCTCTGCCTTGGGAGAAGAGGCTGGACGAGGCCAGCCTGACCCACTGAGCCCTCCCTTCATTTTTATCACCTCTCTCCCTATATCTTCTCCCACATCCTCCTCCACACTCACCCAGCAGGAACGCTTGTCCCACAACCTGTGAGATTATAGGAGACTTTTCCAATATTTTAAGAAACCCTTCTTGGGCATACCTTGGAAGATGGTGGCCAAGCCAGTCAGACTGCGAGTCCCAGTGTGAGTGAGTGAGTGAGTGATTGTATGGAAAATTTTGTGTACGTGTCACTGAGTAAGTAAGCATATGAGTGGCTGACTAAGTGAGAGCTCAGGAGCAAGTGGCCAGGGCTCTCCTGGTGAAGCAGCTGGTATCACAGCTGCTTGGCTTAGACCCTAGTGATTCCCGGGATGCAGAAGCTGAGTGCCATTTTTTTCTTTTCTTTTTTCTTCTTCTTCTTTTTTGTTTTTTGAGTTGGAGTCTCACTCTGTTACCCAGACTGGAGTGCAGTGGCACACTCCCGGCCACCGCAAACTCGATCTGCTGGGTTCCGATGATCCTTCCACCTCAGGCTTCCAAGTAGCTGGAGTGTGCCAAGTACAGTTGTGCTCTACCACGCCCGGCTAACTTTTTGATTTATTGTAGAGATGAGGTCTTGCCAAGTTGCCCAGGTGGGACTCGAACCCACGGGCTCAGGCAATCCACTCACCTCAGCCTCCCAAAGTGCGGGATTACAAGCTGTGCCACTGAACCTGGCTTCCTTCTTTTTTTAATCAACAAAGCTCTTCCTGGAAGAAGTTACTGGGAGAGACTAAGTGGAGGCTTGTGATCAAGTGGTCAGGGCTCTGCTGATGAAGCAGCTGGTACTACAGCTTCTCTGCTTGGTCCCTAGCACTTCTCAGGTCACAAAAGCAGAGTGTCATTATTTTTTAGCTAAAAAAGGCCTTCCTGGGAAAAGAAGAGACTAGCAGCTTCAGGCTCTGCTTCACCAATGCAATGCCTGGCCAGACACTGGCAGCAAGGACTGTGGAGGAAGCCCACAGGCAGAAGCAGAGCCCCACTGAGGAAGATGAAAGAGTACCCTGCCACCATCTTGAAAAAGGGCAGGAAAGTGCTCTTACCATGGAGCAACAAGCCCAATCTTTGTGACTGGTGGATCAACTACACCAGGGTTGATCGTGACTCAGAGGGAATATCCTGAAAGCACAAATTTCAGAGAAACAGGATGAATACTGAGTCTCAGGCACTCCACCCCCTACCCTGATACAACCATGAGACAAAGGGTATGGTCAGGAAAGGACGAGGAAAAACTCCAAAGAGATCAGTGCTCCCCATTCTTCACCTTATTCAAATCTCAAAACTACAAGAGACAGAAAAACTTCCCATCCATAATCCTGTTTCAAAAAAGAACAAATCCAGAGCCCTGATCAGGGAAGAATAGAGGGCTGAGCAAGCAACAGAAGTGAAAGCCTCTTCACTGCCACTAATAATGAAACTAAAGAGAAAAGGAAGATAACTATCACAAATGAAAAACTAATGGAAGACCACATGTAATTTTCAGTGTAATAAAGAGAGAATGCCTGAAAAAAATCAGACCCCAGAGTCCTACCAATGGAAGTCACCAACAAATGGCCTCAGTATACTACAGGGATTAGGGAATAGCTGGAAAGAGTAGATAAAACTCAAGAAAGACAAGATGAAACACTGAAAAAACATGCAGCAGAGATTTTGGCCAAAAAAAAAAAAAAAAACCCAGGAAATAAATAACAAGATAACAAGCATGGAAAGCAGAATTAATCAAGTAGAGGAATCTCAGAACTTGAAGACCAGTACATGGAATTAACCCAATCTATAAAAAACATAGAAAGAAAACTCAGAAAGAAAGAACAAAGCCTACAAAAGATGTGCAATTATATCAAGAGACTGAACCTACACCTGATTCGTATCCCAGAAGAAGAAAGGAAAATGGAGAATACCTTGGAGCAAGTATTTCAAGAGGTTATCCAAGAAAACTTTCCCTATCTCACCAGAGATGTGACCAGCCAAACACAGAGATACAGAGAACCCCCACAAGTTATCAAGTGAGAAGACCAACCCCTACACAAATAGTAATTCACCTACACAAAGTAGGCACAAAAGAAAAAATACTAAAGGCAGCAAGAGAGAAAGGAAAACCAATCAGAATAGCAGCAGACCTATTGGCAGAAACACTACAAGTTAGAAAGGACTGGAGTCCAATATTCAAAATCCTCCAAGATAAAAAAAAGTCAAACAGGAATTTCATACTCCGCCAAGCTCAGCTTCATCAGCGATGCAGAATTAAAATCCTTCCCAACCATCCAATCCCTAAGATATAAAGGAGCTTCCAGACCAGCTGTACAGGAAACACTTAAAAAGGTATTAAGCACAGAAGAAAGAAAAACAAGAATGACCACACAATTTCCAAGAGAACACAGTGCACAGAATCAACAGAGACTATATCTCAACAGCAAACATGAAAACACACACATACATCAACCTCAAAGCTAAAATAAAACAAAGACAAAACTTTATAAGAACCTCATGTTGGGGATAAACAATCACATTTCAATAATCAGCCCGAATATGAATGGACAAAATGCACCACTGAAAAGACACAGTATGGCAAACTGGATGAAAAACCATGACCCAATTATTTGCTGTACCAAGAAAACTCATCTCATCACAAGGGATGCACACAAACTCAAAGTTAGAGGATGGAAAACGAGTTTCCAAGCAAATGGATTACAAAAGAAGGCAAGAGTCACCATCTCAATATCAGACAGAACAATCTTTAAGCTATCAAAAACTTAAAAAGATATGAAAGGACACTATATAATGATAAAAGGATCAATCCATCAACAAGAAATATCCATCTAAACATATATGCACCCAACACAGGAGCACTAGCATTTATAAAGCAACTACTAAGTAAACAAAAAAAGACATCAACTCTAATACTATTGTAGCTGGGGACTTAAATACCCCAGTAATAACGCTAGATAGATCATTAAAGCAAAAAGTCAACATAGAGTCTGGAACCTCAACTTGACACTTGACCAAAAGTACTTAACAGTTACCTACAGAATGTACCACCCAACAACCACAGAATATACATTCTATTCACCACCACATGGAACATATTCCAAGTTCGCTCACATCTTCAGTCATAAATCAATCATAAACAAATTTTATAAGGTTGAAATATTGCCATGCACCTCCTCAGACCACAGTGGAATAAAAATAAATATCAACACCACCAAAATTTCCTCCAACCCCACAAAGTCCTGGACACTAAACAGCATGATGCTGAACGACCACTGGGTCAACACTGAAATCAAAAAGGAAATTAAGAGATTCCAGGAAACAAATGAAAATGAAGAAACATCTTACCAAAGCCTCTGGGATGCCATGAAAGTAGTTGTAATTCATATCTCTATGAGCACACATGAAGAAAATGGAAAGATCACAAGCTAACAGCCTAACAAATCACCTAAGAAAGCTGAAAAGACAAGATCATCAAAAAACTAACTTCAGCAGAAGAATCCAGATGACCAAAAATAAAAGCCCAAATACAGGACATAGAAGACAAAAATATCATAGAAAAAATCAACAAAACAAAAAGCTGACTCTTTGAGAGAATTAACAAGATTGATGGAAGCTTAGCCAGAATGACCAAGAAAAAGAGAAAAAGCCCAAATAAACACAATCAGAAATACTAAAGATCAAATCACAAGTGACCTTGAAGAAATACAGATTATCAGAGATTACTATGCACACCTGTATGGAAAAAAACCTGATAACCTAAATGAAACGGAGGACTTTCTTACATCTCACAACCTCCCAAGGATGAAACAAGAAGTATTGAGATACTAAATAGACCCATAACGACCTGGGACATTGACTGTGTCACAAGAAAACTACCTACAAAAAAAAAGTCATGGACTGAATGGTTTTCCAGCAGAATTCTACAAAACGTACAAGGAGAAGCTGATACCAATCCTATTGAAGGTATTCCAGGCAATTAAGAAAGATGGAATTCTCCTCAAATCATTTTAAAAAGTTAACATCACACTGATACCCAAACTATGTAAAGATCCAACAAAAAAAAGAGAACTACAGGCCAATATCCCTAATGAACATAGATGCAAAAATTCTCAACAAGATTCTAGCAAATCAGATCCAACAACACATCTCAAAAATCATCCACCATGACCAAGTAGATTTCATCACCAGGATTCAGGGCTGGTTCAACATATGCAAGACCATAAATGTAATTAAATACATCAACAGATGTAAAAACAAGATCCACGTGATTATATCAGTGGATGCATAAAAGGTTTTTGGTAAAATCCAGCATTTCTTCTTGTTAAAAACCCTCAAACACCTAGGTATAAAAGGAATGTACCTAAAAATAGTAAGCACCATCTATGATGAACCCACAGCCAGCATATTGCTAAATGGACAGAAACTGGAAACATTTCTCCTGAAAACTGAACAAGATACTCTCACCTCTCTTGTGACATCCTCATCATTGTGTTGGAAATCCCAGCTACAGCAATTAGACAAGAGAAGGAAATCAGAGGTATTCAAATAGGAAAAGTGGACATCAAGTTATCCCTCTTTGCTAACAGTATGATCCTATACCTCGAAAATTCAAGAGAATCTGTCAAAAATCTGCTTGCACTGATAAAGGACTTTGGTAAAGTCTCAGGGTACAAAATAAATGTGCAAAAGATAGTTGCATTCCTATACAACAACAATAAGCAGGCAGAGACCCAAATTAAAAGCACAGTCCCATTCACAATAGCCACACAGACACACAAAAAGAAATACCTTGGCATCTTCCTAACCAGAGAGGTGTAGACCTTTACAATGAAAACTACAAAACACTGCTCAAAGAAATCCAAGAAGAAACAAACAAGTGGAAGAAAAATGTTCCATGATCATGGATAGGAAGAATCAACATTGTTAAGATATCCACCCTATCAAAGGCAATCTATGCATTCAATGCAATACCCATTAAATTACCAACATCATTCTTCTCAGACCTGGAAACAACAATACAGGAATTCATATGGAGACATAAACGACCACAAATAGTCAAACAGTTCTTAACAAACAAAACAAAACAGGAGGTATCACATTTCCAGACTTCAAACTTTACTATAAGACTACAATAATCAAAACAGCCTGGTATTGGTACAAGAACAGGCATACAGTGGAACAGGATAGAGATTCTGGAAGCAAAGCCTCAATCTCTCAGCCAACTCACCTTTGACAAAGCCTCCAACAACAACCACTGGGGAGAGGAGAACCTATTCAGTAAATGGTGCTGGGAAAACTGACTGATCATATGCAGAGGATTGAAACAGGACCCCTACTTATCACCATATACAAAAATCAACTCTAAATGGATCAAAGATCTCAATGTAAAACCTGAAACTATATGAACCTTAGAACATACAGGACACACTCTTATATAAATTGGAACTGGCAACCAAAATTCCTGATCAAAACCCCAAGTGCCCATTCTATAAGAGATAAGGTAGACAAGTGGGACCTCATCAAACTGGAAAGCTTCTGCAAAGCCAATGAAACTACCAAGAGAGCAGGGAGACAACCCACAGAATGGGAAAAAAATATTTGCTAGTTGTATATCTGACAAAGACCTAACATCTAGGATCTACAAGGAACTCAAACATGCCAAAAGGAAAAAAAAACAAACAGCCTCACTGTAGGGTAAACTAAAGACATGAATAGACACTTCTCAAAAGAAGATATACAGGCAGCCAACAGACACATGAAAAAGTGCTCAGCCTCACTCATCATCAGAGAAATGTGAATCAAAACCACATTGAGATACCACCTAACCCCAGTAAGAATGGCCATCATTAATTTTTTTTTTTTTGAGTTGGAGTCTCACTCGGTCGCCCAGACTGGAGTGCAGTGGCCGCTCCCGGCCACCGCAGCCTCGACCCGCTGGGCTCCGGCGATCCTTCCGCCTCAGCCTTCCAAGGAGCTGAAATTACAGGCATGCGCTACCATGCCCGGCTGCTTTTTTGATTTATTGTAGAGATGAGGTCTCGTTGCCCAGGCGGGTCTCGAACCCGCGGGCTCAAGCAATCCACTCACCTCGGCCTCCCAAAGGTGCGGGATTACAGGCTGAGCCACCGAGCCCGGTTGGCCATCATTAATAAAACAAACAACAACAGATGCTGGTGAGGATATGGAGAAAAAGGAACACTTCTATACTGCTGGTGGGAATGTGAACTAGTGCAACCTCTTTGGAAGACAGTGTGTGATTTCTGAAAGAACTAGAAATTGACCTTCCAAATGACCCAGCAATCCCCCTATTGGGAATATATCCAGAGGAATTCAATCCTTCTACAAAAAAGATACCTGCACAGGCATGTTTATTGCAGCATTATTCACAATAGGAAAAACATGGAACCAACCATGTTGCCCACCAAAACTGGACTAGATAACAAAATGTGGCACATATACACAATGAAATATTATGCAGCCATAAAGAAGGACAAACATATGGACTTTGCAGCAACTTGAGTGGATTTAGAGTCTATCATATTCAGTCATCTATCACAGAAACAAAGAACTGAGTATCACATTTTCTCACTCATAAGAGGACCCTAAACAATTACCATAATACTTTTAAAAAGGGATTGACAGTAGCAGGATACTACTAGGGTAGGAGTGGCAGGGGAGAACACAACATCAATAAAGGTACCCAAGCTGGGCTCGGTGGCTCAGCCTGTAATCCCGCACCTTTGGGAGGCTGAGGTGAGTGGATTGCCTAAACCTGCGGGTTCGAGACCCGCCTGGGCGACTTGGCGAGACCTCATCTCCATAATAGATCAAAATGAGCCGGGCGTGGTAGTGCGCGCCTGTAGTTCCAGCTACGTGGAAGGCTGAGGCGGAAGGATCGCCGGAGCCCAGCAGGTCGAGGCTGCGGTGGCCGGGAGTGGCCACTGCACTCCAGTCTGGGCGACAGAGTGAGACTCCAACTCAAAAATAAATAAATAAATAAGGGTACCTAATCTCAAACCAGGCAAAAATGGGGACAAAAGGAAGGCCCAGACTTTATCTGTACTATGACCACTTGTATATCTAATCCTGAATTATACTCCACAGTTTTAAAATAAAATTAAAAAGAAAAACAACATTAAAAAAAATTTTTTAAAGCCTATAATCCCAGCTCCAGCACTTTGGGAGGCAAAGCTGAGAGGATTGCCTGAGCCCAGGGGTTCGAAATCTGCCTGGGCAACTTGGTGAGACCCCATCTCTACAATAAATTAAAAAAATTAGCCAGGTGTGGTAGTATATGCCTGTAGTTCTGGCTACTTAGAAGACTGAGCCGGAAGAATCGCTGGAGCCCAGCAGGTCAACACTGGGGTGGCCGTGAGTGTGCCACTGCAATCCAGCCTGGGCGACAGAGTGAGACTCCGACTCAAAAAAAAAAGAAAACCCTCCTTTACCCTTTGCCAATCAAGTCCTCCAAAACTACTCTTACCAGTATCTTTAATGATCGCCTGTGACCAATACAACGGATACTTTTCTATGTTTGCTATATTGACCACACTGCGGCACTTTATCTATTCAACAAACATTCCTTCAGTCCTCATTATGTGCTATATGGATAAAAGACATCAGGAAAGGAAGTTAGAGTGTGACAAAGTAGGGGTGAGGGTAAGGGGCTGTAATTTTAAATAAATGCTTTGAGGAGGTGACATGTGAACACAATCCTGGAGACAAAGTTGTAAGTGATAGTGATATATGGAGAAAGAGAGTTCAAAGCAGAAGGAGAGTAAGTGCAAAGGCCCGGAGGCAGTTCTGGCCCACTGAAGTTACAGAAGGATGCCAATGCAGCTACAGCAGAGCGAACGCTGAGGAGAGGAGAGAGATGAGGGGAGAGAGGGGACAGGGTTGAGAGAGGCAGATCATATAAGAGCCATTTGAATAACTTTGTTTTACTTCCAGAGAGCTGAGAAAGCACTGGATGTTTTGGAGCAGAGACATGGCATAATCTGTTTTTCATGTTTCACTCTGGCTGATTTAGGGAAAATATTCTGTTATGAAGTTAAGCCTGGCCAGAGATGACAGTGGCATAAATCAGAGCAGAGATGACAGAAGTGGAGAAACAGGGTCAAAGTAGCCAAAGCTAAGGGTGTTAGCCACTCTGCTTCTATTTACTTTTTTTTAATATGAGGTTCCAGACTGAATTCAAACTCCTGGCTCAAGCGAGCCTTCCAAGTAGCTGGGAGTCTGGCACTCCCCATTTTATAAAAATCCTTTTCCCCTTTTGTGTTCAGGAAACAGACATCTCCTGATCTGCCATCTACTCCTCTGGCCCCGTTTTTCAGTCTCTTTTGCAGGCACCTCTTCTTCCAACAAACCCTGTGGTAGGTTCCAGGTTCTGTCCTCGGCCCTCCTGTCATCTCTGCAGTTTCCACAGATTCTCCCGGGGCATCCTCCTGGTTTCCATGTTAATGACTCAATGCTGTACCCCATGCGTGCTCCACTCTACTCAGTTTCCAACCGGCGTAGATTCTAGGCCAGGCCCCATGGATTCTTCCCATTTAACACGTTCCAAATGGACTTGCCATCATTCAACATATTCAGCATTGACTCGTTGTCTCGCCTGCATATCCGCTCTGCTTCTCATAATTGTCTATGTTGGGAGGACCACCTTGACCTCCCGGATACTCAAACCAAAAATAGGAGCTGTCTGAACTGCCTCAGTGCACCACACATGTTGGAGGAACCTCACTTGGGGAGTCTCACTTGGCTCCGACCACTACCTTTCTGTTCATCTGGTTGGTCCATCCTACTATCTCGTCACTGTGTTTTTTAGTCATTTCTGTTGAACTCTGTGCTGTGTTCTTAATCCCTGGGTAACACAAATTCAAGTGTTCAAGAGATATAATTTTCTTTGTCCTCTGTAACTAGACTTAGTTTCTTTTCTTTCTTTTTTTTTTTTTTTGAGTTGGTGTCTCACTCTGTCACCCAGGCTGGAGTGTAGTGGCACGCTCATAGCCACCCCAGCCTTGACCTGCTGGGCTCCAGCGATCCATCTGCCTCAGCCCTCCAACTAGCTGGAACTGCAGGCGTGCACTACCACGCCTGGCTAACTTTTTATTTATCGTAGAGACAAGGTCTCGCCAAGTTGCCCAGGTGGGTCTCAAACCTGTGAGCTCAGGCAATCCACTTGCCTTGGCCTCCCAAAGTGCTGGAATTACAGGCTGAGCCACCGAGCCCGGTCAGCTTAATTTCAATCTATGTCAGTTCCAGGTAGCTTCACTTATTTCAGTCTTCCTGTCCCCCACCAGCCAACCACAACTTTCCATAAGGAGAGGAAGGTGTGCAGAAGACAGTGACCACTCCAGGGTGCTCTGGGAACATGTGATCTCTTCCTATGCCAGGCAGGGTATGGGGAAATTTGATGATGCTATCCTACCTGTCTAGATGCCCACGTGGCCACCTCTAGTCTCTCCATTCCAGACCATATTAAATTGAGTACACCTACGTGTTTTGACCTCTGTCTGGGCTCCACCCTCAAAGCAAGCTTCAAGTGCCCCACACTCCTAGATTGGCCCACACTCCTAGATTGGCCCACTGTGTCTCTCTAAGGACACAGTCAGGGATGGCCATCTTTGAGGTCTCAGCCTGGGGCAGGAAGGGGAGGTACCCAGGCAATCAGAGAACACAGCTGCTTCTAGGAACCCCCAGCACCATTAGTCACCTTCCGACTCCCTCCCCCAGCTCAAGCATTCCTAATTACACTTACCCCAGAAAGCTGCTTTAGACATCACATATTGTTTAAACCTAACCTTGGTGAATAACCTTTACGTGCTGGGACAGTCTAGGTTTAAACTTTTGGAAGTCAAGAGCTTTAAGAAGTTACAAGTATTGGCCAGGCTCAGTGGATCAGCCTGTAATCCCTGCACTTTGGGAGGTTGAGGCAAGTGGATTGCCTGAGCCCTTGGGTTCAAACCAGCCTAGGCAACTTGGCGAGACCTCATCTTTACAATAAATCAAAAATTAGCCGGGCATGGTAGCACGTGCCTGTAGCTCCAGTTACTTGGAAAGCTGAGGCAGAAGGATCACTGGAGCTTAGCAGGTTGAGGTTGGGGTGGCTGTGAGTGTGCCCCTGCACTCCAGCCTAGGCAATGGAGTGAGATTCCAACTCAAAAAAAAAAAGAAGTTAAAGTATTATTTCAGTGGTATCATCCCTTCTCTGGGACAAGATGAAAACAGAATAAAACAAGATAAAAACAGAAGAAGAGCAGAGTAGACTAGGAAGGGGAAGAGCAGGAAAGAAAATCTCCACTGATGTCCCTCTCATGTCGTTTTCTGGCACCTGGTGCTGCCTGTTGCGTCTTCAGGGACTCTGAGTTCTTTGTGTGAGGCCCACTTGACCAGGAAAGTTTCAGGACAAAGCATTCTTCACCACTCCGCTATTTCCTTCACTACATTTTCTCCTGCACCTTATCTCTCAGATCTGTCCCTTCACCTCCATTCCAACGACCACAGGCTTAGATCAACGAATTGACCAAGAAGGACTCCTAAATGCCTCCTGTTTTGACCCAACCTCCTTATCCTGCACAGTGACCCAACTGGAATTGCAACCTCAGATTTCATTTTGTCACCTCCCTGCTGAAATCCTTCACTGGGTTGTCCCCTCCAGGACAAGTCTGGAACTCCTAAGTGCATCACAGAGGACTTTTTGGCGGCTGTCTCGGGCCCACATGTGGACCCTACCTCCTCTGGCCAACCCTATTCCTCATTTGCACACTCTGCCAGGGGCTCTCTCTACTCACAGTTGCCGCCCTCATGGTGACCTCTCTGCATCCTTCACATTCTGTTCCTTCTTGGTGTATATCCCTTCCCCAGCATCTCTGCTTCTTTCTGAACCTGGTAGAGAACAATCAAATGATGACACTTTTGGAAAGCAGTCTTCGGGAGAAAAAACAAAGGGTATGGGTTCCTTTCATCTACCAAAAAGTGGCAGAATAATAATTGCATTTCCCTGAACTTAGTTTTATTCTCAATTCTTCTCCATTGAGTTAGATTAAAGGTGCCAGCTTTTTTTTCTTTTTGAGTCAGTGTCTCACCCTGTCACCCAGACTGGAGTGCAGTGGCATGCTCATGGCCACCACAGCCTCGACCTGCTGGGCTCAGGCGATCCTTCCGCTTCAGCCTTCCAAGTAGCTGGAACCACAGACGCGCGCCACCATGCCTGGCTAATTTTTTGATTTGTTGTAGAGCTCAGGTCTCACCAAGTTGTCCAGGGTGGTCTTGAACTCCTGGGTTCAGGCGATCCTCTCTCTTCTGCCTCCCAAAGTGCTGGGATTACCGGTGTGAGCCACAGTGCCTGGCTAGGTGCCGGTTTTTTTACTACCTCATGGAAGGGATGACACAGCCTGTGTTTGGCTTTTGAAATTCAAATACTCAGGTCCCCAAGAGATTCTGGGAAGATCCCTGAGTCCAGGAAAGGGGTGGGGCGTCGGGAAGCCTGAGTGACCTTAGGTGCAGGAGGGCTCTCATCCCTTTGCCCCGGGTGGGTTTGGAAACTCAAAGATCAGAGGGAACCTGTGCTTTCCCTCAGTGACACCCAGGAATACAGCATCAGGCCCTAGGGTTCCTGTGACCAGAAAGATGCAGGAGCAGGAGAAAGGTGGGTCGGGTGTGTCTGGAGAGCAGCCCTGGAGCAGTCGCTTTGCTTCAGGCCCAGCATGGCAGCGGCAGGAGTGCAGAGAGGCAAGAAGAGGTTTCCTGCTGCTCAGAATAGTGTGGGAGCGGTGAAGGTTTTCCATGAGCTGGAAGACGTGGGAAGGGAAGACGTGGCACAATGCTAAAGGCAGTCAGGGACACCCTTAAATCGACTAAAATTAGTTTCTACCACCCAGAGGAATAGGGCATCTCTCATAAACCCCAGTGCAGTTACAGATACTCTTTCTGCATGTTTGTCATAGACCAAGATTCCTTCCTCAGACGCCCTCGATTCACAGTGGCAGCTCTGTGTCCCCTCTGCATGCCTCATATTCTGTCCCTTCTTCTTGGTAAGTGTGTATCTCCTTCCCCCTCTAAATATAAACTAAGATTCCCTTTATTACAACTTGATTTTTTTTTTTAGAGGAACATAAGTAATCTGGATTTGTTATTGATCTTTGTTTAGGAACAAGTCAGAATAGATGAGCTTAAAGAGAGGCAGGAAGCATTCTAGTTGGATATGAGGGAGATTTTTGGAATATAAGGACAATACCAAAAAATATATACATAATTACATATATTATATATATAATTGTGTTCTTTTAAAGAGAGAATATTGATCTATAATCTTTCTGATGTTGTAATTCACATTTTGATTCATAATAGATTAAAATTGATAAATCAAGCCAACACACAATGTATACTTCACCTGGGAGAAAGAAGCTTGTGCCAATCCCACCCTGGGTTACCCCCACCTCTGACTCAGGTTGCTTCAAAGACACAATAGACCAACAATCAATACCTGCCTTTGGAACAGCAGCACCTCCCGTGACCAGGATGTTGAATGCCAAGGACACAAGGATTCCCTGCAAGTTCAAGTTTGTCTTCACATCTGAGTCACAAACTTGATAAACAAAATTTATTTTTATTTTTTGCAATGAGAGAGGAGATATGGAATTACAACCATTCTTGTATAATCAACCTGAGAAAGAGTTTTAGGGTCTTCTCAAATGATCAACTCTTCAGTTTTTGAAAAATTTGACTAATAATAATCATTATTTTAATGATTTAAAGATTAGTCTGGCCACTAAGTACTTTGCAAATATTCCAGAGTGGCAAAGCTTGTAAAAAAAAAAAAAAGATATATTTGTATATATATATTTATCAGTTCAGTTGTCTATGCCTTTGTTGAACTGCACAGAGAAATAATCATCTTCTGCTTTTTACCTTCTGGGTGCATTATATTGCAACACCTTTATTGCACAATACCGACAGTTTCCAAGTAGAGCGAGCCCAGTACCATGGTTAACACAGAATCAGACTGTTTAAAAACAAGTCTAAATTCTTTCATCTCCATTTGAATTATCACTTGTTTTAACTGCCAGATTTCAGAATGCTAAAGGCTGAAGAGTTGTAAGATGCTGTGAGTAGGAAGAAAATGTAAAGGACATTTCACACGTGCGTGTGCACAAGCACACACAGACTTTTTACGAGAGGTGGTGTTTACCAAAAGGCAGTATTTATGGCTGTGCATAATTTATAGCTTTTAAATGTAATGTTATAATGCAAATAAATGTTCTTCTTCTCCCGGTGATGAGCTCATGAATAAACGTGAAAAGGATGCTAGGCTGGAGACAGGGATGGGAAGAGGAGGCTGAGAATGAATCAGCATGCGCCTGCTTTCTCCAGAAACTGTCAGGACGACCATGGGATCGGTTCGCCGCTCAGCATGACGACTCGGGGCACAGCTATGTGTGACATGGCACTGAACAATTCCCATCCGGGGCAACAGACCAGGAATGCTGCTCAGCCCGCCGTGCAACAAAAATGTATGAAATCGCATTAGCAGAAAAACAAGATTTCTGGGTCTTATCACAGAAAGGCTTTTTTCCTCTCCTAGATGAATGTTCACCTCTAATTGAACAACTGTTACTCTCTTTATTTCTACCTGAAAGTGGCTTTTTCAACTCATAATTAAGGGCAGGATCTTTATAATCCCACCATGATGAAATGTCTTTTTAACGTCTGAATGCAGTTCATTAACAGGATATTTAGGGCTGTTTTTTCAGCACTTAATTGGACTACAATTCATTTGCATGCCCTGAACATGTGTTTAAGTCTATACAAGAACTCTATTTAGCGACTCTCCCAAACATGCCCTGGAAGGCTGGAGACCAGGATCCTTGTTAAACACACACTACGTGAGACTCGATTTGTAGTTAAGGAGAAAAATCAAAGCAGGAAGCATAGCTGCAGTTCAATCGAGTATTCTCTAAATTAATATAAAAAATTGTTTTCAGGGAGAAAGAAATTATCCAGTATAATAATTTCCAAAAGTCGATGCCACTTCATTAAAATGAAAGTTCTATGACGTTCTGCAGTAGTTCAAGTATAGAGCTTTTCCCAGGGCACTGTGTGTTTCACAGAAGCCGTGATGGACAATACCCTTTAGTACACACAATGGACTTTAGAGGGTGTGGGGAGGCTTAAGGGTTAATTTGTTTTAAATTCATGGCTGATTTTATGGGGAAACATTATACATTCTACTCACAAGCTGTTAGATTTGGAGGACTTTAGATAGAAAAATTAAGCTAATGGATCCAAATCCTAGCTCTTCAGCATACTAAAACAAGCCCAACTAGAAAGTTATTAAATGATACAAAGTTGATATATAAACAGATATTTCCATCTAAATAGACATCTGAATCCGGTATACCCTGCTTTTTTTTTTTTTTTTTTAGCTTGCTGCCCACTTAACACCACCAGGCTCAGATCAGCCTTCCAGATGGAATTAGCCTTATTTTTCTCACAAAGATTCTAAAAGTCTCTTCAATCAATCCTTGTTCTTTTGGACACAAACCAGATCAATTGCTTATGAGACTAATCCAGCACTATCAATCCTTTCCTCTCTACATCTCCGTCAGGGCAATTCTCAAGCACCTGAAAAACCCTCGAGCCCATGGATAATTCCAGGGTTCCAAAATCCTCTAGAGAAGAGGTTGATAAACTGGACTTGAGACAGAGCTTCCCACCACAAAATCTTTCAAGTCTCTTCTAAGAATAAAAGTACAGACCTTCAGCTAAGGACATGGTCCTAAATTCGCCGTTTATTTCAAAATTCTCAAGAAAAGATGAAATGATCATATTAGATTAACGCTATGCTTCTGTTTGAGGACAAAAAATGGTCAGTAATACCTATGGAAAGAGAGGCTCAGACAGATTAAGGGACTACTCCAAAGTTTCTCAGCCCATCTCAAATTCAGATCTCTGTTCCAAAGGACTGAGCTCTTCTTATAGCACTACCCTGCTCCACATGTGTTTTGTTTAATTTATTAAAAGTCATGTGTTGCTACAAATTCAGTGGTAAGTAGGTTCACTACATCTCTAATAACCCTCTGGAATACAAGCTACTTACAAATAAACAAAAAATATGACAAAAAAAACCTTGTCAGATGCATTTAAATTAAATATACAAAAATAAAATTTTTGTTTATTTATAAGTGCAAATATTTTGAAATTATTGCCCATAGTTTAAATTAAGAGCCGGTTGCTTCAAAATAATTTACTTATGTTCTTATTTTTATCACAACCCTTTATGACTATAATTGACTATAAAAACTTTTCTTACTGATTCAAATCTATTGAAAACAAATCTTAATTACTGTGACACACATTTAAATCCATGGTATTAAATTTAAATATAATTGGAGTTTTGTTTTTGGTCTCTTTCATTGAACTTTAATTAAAATAAGAACTTTATTTCTCCACATCTTGAAACCAGAGTATTTCTCATTTTTAGATATTTATATTTTAAGATAAATTTTAACTCACTTTATCTCAATATATGATATTATTATTATATGTGGCATATCATATGTAAAATATATATGAACATGTAGATGTTTTCCAAAATGAAAATCACTTAAAATTTCCTGTTATATGCTAATAATTCCTAAAGCTAGTTAGTAAAAAATGTTACACCAGTATGGTTTTATCAATGAGATTTAGTTTTGTGAAGTATCTCCAAACTGAACTCAAATTAATTGGCTCTGTGTCTGTGCAAATAAGCCCATAGCTTTGTTTTATTTAGAGGATGACAGATGTCATTAAAAAAAAAAATTATTAGTCTTAGCAAATTAGCAGTGATCTCAGTGGCTACAACCCCAATGACCAAAAGATTGGAACTCTCTTAAGATACTTTATCAGAAATGTAAAAAGATATATATTGTGTCAGACAATGCACAAACATAAAAACATTTTCTATTTTATTTTAAGCAAACAATAATACATTTTTTCAACCCTGTTTAAGATGCAAAATATGATGATAATATGCACGAAACCATTTTTCCTACAAAAAGTTTGAGGATGAAGCAATCAAAAAAAGAATCAAGCTCTATTACTTTTATGATGTTGAAGCATACAGAAATCTTAATTCTGAAATTACATTCATGAATCAATGCAAATTTATTCTAGCATAAGTATATCTAAGGATTATTTTTATTTTACTATTTTATTAGAGACCTCTGTCTCATATAGTTCATCAAGAAATTTTATAACATAATTTATATAATAATATATATATATAAATCTCTATATTCTTTTGCATGGCTTCATTGAATAATCTCTATGAATGTGGTTCATCTAGAATTTTTAAAAGTGTTTAGCAAATTTATTCTCAGTAAACTCCAAAGATTTATCCTTAGAATAATATTAAGTGTAGCACTTAATATTTCATAATTTTTGCTAGAAAACACCAATTTTACACAATACAAATTTTTTAAAGTATGAATATATATATTAAAAGAAAAATTGAGAGGGCTCTAGTAGAAGCATGTTTTCTTTTTATTGTAAATTTATCAGAATAGATTTATCTCATAAACTCCTAAAATAAACATAACTGCACTATAAAGCAGAAGTGATTTGTTTTATTTCAGAATGTATTTTTCATAGACTCTGTTAACTTAAAATGCATTAGTAATGTCTCTTCTGTGCGTAGAGTTAAGTTTGTGCTTACACTAGTAAGAACTTTTCTGCCCAAATAAAGTACATGAGCTATATGTTGCCAAATACATTTAAAAAATTGTTTCCTCACTAAAAATTAACTAGTTAGCAAAGATAGTCTTAACTAAATGCAGAATTGATTTAGATGTCATTTGTGGAAAATCATGATAATGCAGAATATAATTATGACTTATGTGTAATGTTAATGTTACTGTTTAGATATCATATTTTATTTCTAGTGCTTTGGGTACAAAAACTATATGTAGGTATATTTTCTTCTTTAAAAATTTCAGATATCCTAATCTACTTTAATGATATTCAAATAAAAATATTTTATAAGAATAAAATCATTTCATTAACTCTTAGATTTAACAAATTTAAGATGTAAAATCATAAATGAAAATCAAGCAAAAAAAAGCGGGTATTACTTTTCAGTGTAAATTTTAAGTAGTGTTTTGATTATATCATCAAAGTCTACCTTCAACAGGCCTTAATGATCTATATAGACAATTATCATTATTTGCATATGGGATGATTATATACCCAGACCATCCCCCAAAATTGAGTAACAACCCTTAGAGTTCATTAGAGTGAATGAATACACAATAAACATGCAATGATCGATAGTCATGGGATTAGATACATGACCTAGAAACAACCTATGGGATGTGAAGCAAGTCCTATTTATAAAAAAAGATACACTTTGACAGATGAGTAATAAAAGTCAAGTTGGAAAAATTAGAAATATGTCATATTTCTGGATAGAACAGCACATGACTGTAATTTCTTCTAAATTAATTTTCATGTTAGTTAAAAACAAATAACATGTTTGGCAATGCGATTTTTTTTTGAGATACACTTCCCAAAATAATTCAGGAAGAATTAACGAGCAAGAATAGCCCAGTGATACTTAAACCAAAACAGAAGAGTGATTTGCTTTAAAGTATTATAATATTAAATATAAATTATATGGTATTGTGCAAGAATTAAAAGACTGATAAAACAAGATAGTTTGAAAAATTCTAGAATATAAGCAATTGGTATATTGTAAAGAAGGATCATAAACAGATGCAAAAAAGAATTACTTATTTAGCAAAGACTTTGGGAAAAGTATCATTTAAAGCATAATTAAAATAAACATTCAACTTACACTATACTAATGGATTATTAAATAAATTAGGGTAAACTAAAATTCTAAAATACTAGATTGAAATAGATATGTCTTTCTAGCTGATATAAAGGCAATGAAAGAGATTATCTAAGAAAAGATGATGTAAAAAAAGTAAAGTTTCTATCATTAAATAGGAAGCAAAAAAACTTAAAATTTAAGGCAATATTTTACTGAATAGAAATAATTTTGACAAGAGGTAGCATCCTTAATTTGTAATTAAATGCTCTAAAAATTACTAATATTCTAATAAACAAGAATATTAACAGACAATTCTTCATTGGAAAAATACTAATCACAACAAATTAAAAAAGTACCAAACTCCCTAATAGAGAAACGCAATAAAAGTCACAATAAGATATTACTTATAATCTGTACAATTAACCAAATACACTTTAAATGTTAATTCTCAATGTTCATAAAACAAGCACTTATCTATTATTTGTAAAGAATGTAACTTAATATTAATTTAAGAACAGTGAATTGACAATTATCTACAAAATCCTCAAAATCCTTGTAATTCTTCTCTTAAAAAAATACTATAATTAGAGGTAGATTGAAAGGCATATATGCAAAGATGTTCACTGTAGTGTTATTTATAATAGTGAAACATTTGTAATTATCAAAATGTCCAATGGTAAATAAAGTTAAATAAATTATTTATAATTCATTAATTTGATAGACTATTATATAAAGATGTTTCCTAAGCTTATTTAATCACTTGGAAATTTGTCATGATATAATATTAAATGAAAATTCAGGACTTAAACTTATATTTGTATAGATATTAAAATAAATGAACAAACCAGTAGATGGAAATAAACCAAAATATTGCTAGGCTTAGGTATAATTTTTATTTTCTTTTCATATTTTCCAAATGTCATGAAACAAAAATGTATTCTTTTAAAATTATACAATTCCTTTGTATTTGTAAGAAGATATGGCCACTTCTACACTGGATCTTAGCCAAAAGGCTGAAAAGCAGTAAGATGTGGGAACTTCTAAATTAGAGATAACAATTAAGGTGATATGGTTAGACAGAAGATGAATAGACACAGACACAGATATAGATATGTTGCTATTATATATTCTATACATAGGTATATATAAAATTCACAGTAAACAGTTACATCAAACCAGATTTAAATAGTGCAAACACTCGCCCATGTGTTTACATTAATGTCATGTTATAAGGGAATCTAGTAACTGAGGATGCCAACAGATGGCCATTACTTTTCCCCCTGGATGAAATGTGTTTTCATAAAGCTTCACAGTAGTGCAGAGTTCCCCCATCTATAGACTCCCTCCCCCTGTTCATTTTTCTTCATCTTTTGATACTTCAAATTCCTTGCAAACAAGTAGGGTAAAAAATTTAAAAACTACTGTCACTTTACATAGAACTTGTACTTTATTGTAATTTCCATTGTAAACAAATGTTTTATTAGATCGCTGCTTGGCTCCTAGAGGGGAATCCGGGTATCCTGCCTCTACCCTGTGTGGCCACTCTCTCCAGGCCCGCCTCTAAGGTTGCTTTCTCTTGCAAACCCAAAAAGCCTTTTCTGGAGGAGAAATTCACTGAGGAAGGATATTACCAAAGCATATGTCTCTTTTTTTCCTGTATTAGGGATGGAAGCTGTCAATACACACCTTTAGCTTGTTCCAAGTGAATCAAAGATAAATACAAAATAAAACTATACAGAGATCACATCTCTTAAGAAAAAGCTTCCACCTCCAAATCTTTTAGTGACTGCTAGAAATCCCATATGAGATAACTGAAAGACAAGGATGCAAAATTCCTAGGCGTGTTATGTATTATATCCTCTATCAGGATGGACAAAGCTTTCTGCAACATAGAAGCTAGTTAAAAAACCATGTGTATACACTAATGTTCACCCAACAATGTAATTCTACAGTAGGACATGTCATTTTGTGAAATTGGTAACTGTTTTAATAATGATTTCACAAAGAAAAAATGTTAAATATAGATTTACATTTATTGAAGCAGAGAGAAACTGAACTCACTGAATATAGGTTACTATCTTGAACTTAACTGGAAATAAATAAATTTTAAATTGAAGACTTTCTTATCAGCAGTTTACAGCTGAGATTATAATATAAACTCAAATAGTTCAGGTAGTTAATGCAAGATGAATCTTTTAGCTGAGTTATCAAGTTACCTTAATTCATTTGCCTCATCTATTGCAATCCTATCATTGCTGATTTAAGAAATTGAGAAATAATTCACATTATTCCTTCTATTGTTATGAATTTCTTAGTTTTCACAATTCCATGGTTAAGAAAAAAATGATATGCCTTGAGAATGTGTGTGTATGTGAGTGTACTTGAAATTTAAACATGTTAAGCAAGCAAAAGGTAGAATTTTTAAAAACTAAGCTTTGCAACACCAGGAAGTTTCTCTCTCTGACACATTTGAAGCTTTAATTTTGAAAAAATCACTCTTTCCAATATTCTGATTTAAACACGACACTATTCTTTATTAGAATGTATTTATAGTATTATCTCTTTTTTTCAAGGAGGACAAATAATAATGTTATTTGCAGAATAATTCTTACTTTATCATGGGAAATTTAAAAATCTGTCAAGAAGTCGATTAGCAAATTAATAATTTAATAAATAATTTCACATTAAAGAAACAATTTAATTTGAAAAATTATACTATTTTGGCAAGACCATTATCTGTGATTATGTTGAACAAATTTTGTCCATCTCTCCTAAATAGACCAAATTTTAAAATGTGACTTAGTGACCAAATAATGTATTTTCAAATTTTTATGTCACTATTCTTATCTGATAGGAAATAGTCTGCAAAATGTTGATTTGAGACTGAATTTTTAAACTTAGTGAATAAACTATACCTCTGAAATATATTAAGTCTATTATAGTTATGTTTATATTCTTTGAAGTAGAACAGGCTTGTCTTTTTTTAAAGAGTGTATTTTCCATTTAACTTTGAACAAAAATAGATATCATATAAATAAAATTTTCCAATTTTCTCTTGGTTTTAAATCTAGGTTATCGAGGTTTCACTGCCCCAAAATAGGTTGCTATGTTGCATTGACACCTAGTGGAGCAAAGCAGCCATTACATGACTGAAGACCACTCAGAACAAAGGTCACTTCCAGTTCAATCCATCATTTAGAAACAGGCAGAATCAAATAAACATGTCAGAAATATTTCAAGAACTCCACAAATACATGAAGCAAATATAGTATTGGTTATGGTAAATATAAATTCAATTTTAAAAGCAGAAAGCAAAAGGATATAGAGGATAGGTAGAGAGATTATAGTATTGCTCCCTTTTCGTACATAAAACTTAGCATTATAGAGTGCTGGGAAATGTACCTTACTTTTTATCTTATTTTATTTTTTATTTTTCTTTCTTTCTTTTTTTTTTAGAGATGCAGTCTTGCCACGTTGCCCAAGTTGATCTGAACCCATGGGCGCAGGCAATCTTCCTGCCTCTACCTCCCAAAGTGCTGAGATGACAGGTGTGAGCCACTGCACCCTGGGGTACCCTGCTTTTTACATTTAACGATATGAATAGACACACATATTTATATTTTCAGAATGAGACACAGGAAAATTAAATAAAGTGTATTTAGGAATGATTACCTGTAGGGCAAAAGAAAGAACGGGGAGAAGGATTTGTGTTGGAGGCAAGGCTGCTCTGAACAGTCGGACTTTGGAGTCATGGAAATGTTTTGCAGTTGGCGTCTCATAAATGTTTTACATTTTGAAAAACAAAAATACTCTTAAAAACATCAATCCCTTATATAAAAACAAACCCAAGTGAATCAACTTAATAGAATATCAAGTTGGTGACATGATCAGAAAGAAAAAGGAATTACCAAAAACCCTGTCTGAGAAGAAGCTGCTTGGAGAGAATGACTAACTGAGGGTTCAAGAGCAAGTGGCCAGGGCTCTTCTGGTGAAGCAGTTGGTGATGTAATTGCACTGCTTGGTCCCTAGCGCTTCCTGGGTTGCAGAAGCCGAGCACCATTTTTTTTTTCTTTTTGTAACCGACAAAGGCCTTTCGGGGAAGAAACAGCAGAGAGAGACTACTGACTCCAGACTCTGCTTCACTACTGCAGTGGAAGAGACCACCGGCTCCAGGCTCTGCCTCACCACTTCAGCACCTGGCGAGACACTGGCAGTAAGGGCTGTGGAGAGAGCCCAGAGCTCCAACTGAGAAGATGAAAGGGGCACCTGCCACCATCTTGAAAACGAGGCAGGAAACTGCTCTAGCTTGCTCACCACAGAGCAGCAGATTCCATCTCTGTGATGGGTGGATCAACTACTCGGGTTGATCATGACCCAGAGGGAATATCCTGAAAGCACAAACTCTGGAGGGACAGGACAAGTGCTGAGTCTCAGGTGCTTCATCCCCGACCCTGATTCAGCCGTGGGACAAAGGGTGTGGCCGGAAAAGGATACGAAAGACCTCCAAGGGGATCAGTGGTGAGTCTGGGGCTGACCCAGACCCCTCCTGCCCAGCAATCCCCTGAAGATCAGACCCACATGACTGAAACACGACTGAGAGGGACGAGCCCAGGTGGATCCTGGATGTCAGCTGCAGTAGGAGGACTCCACTTCAGGATAGGCCTGGCTTAGGCACCTGCCAGTACCTGGGGACGAGACAATTCCACACCTTCCCACTGGAGGGAATTCCCCTGACCGTACTAGAATAGGAGGGGAGGACGGCAGCCCCACCCATACCCACTGCCTCCCCCTCCTTTCCTGGTCCAGGCACTGGGGAGAAAGTGAATGAGGCCGAGCTCTGCAGGGGACAGCAGAGGGATAGCTGAGAGGAACAATTACAGAAACTGCCATAAGAAGGCAACTGATTTATTTATTTGTCTATTTGTTAGTTTTTCTAATTTTACGATGTTTTTCCTTTGTACATAAATGTGTATGCGAGGGTTCAAGCTGTGTCCTTCCCTTTTCCCCTCTTTCTTCTTTTGTTTTTGTTTTCTGTTTATGTGAATGATTGAGTGTTCATCTTTCAGGGATTTTTGTTGTTGGTGGTGGTGGTTTGTTTTTACTCTTTTGTTCCTCTCTCATTTTTTTAAGTTTAATGTGTGTGAATGTAAGTGTGGGGGATTAAGCTGAATTCCAATTTTTTTCTTTCTTTCTCTTTTTTCTTCTCCTTTAATTTTGTGTTAGGTGTGTGTGTATGTGTTTGGTCTTCCTTGTTTTTTTTTTTATTTTGTTTGTTATTCCAGTTTGTTTTTCTTGGGGGAGGGGATGTATGTGCATGCACACGTGCATGTACACATGCACATTATTGTTATTTGCTTTGTTTTCTGCTTTCATTGTTGTGTTTTTTAATTTTTAAATTTTAAAAAAATTTTTGTCCATCTTATTTCATTCTACTCTTCTCTGCTCTCCTCATTACTATTACTGTATCTTGGACTCAGGGGGTACACACGCGTACCCTTGCATTGTCATATAGAGTGGTGGTGGGGAGTGGGTCTCAGGGAACCCATACCATAATCATTGAACACTGTGATTTGCAAGTCATTTCTGATTCATAGTTCCCCATCCTCCATCTTATTTGACTCTCAAAACCATAAGAGACAATAAGGCTTCCCACCCATGGTCCTGTTTCAAAATAGAACAAATGCAGAGCCCTAATCAAGGAAGACCAGAGGGCTGAACAAACATCAGAAGTCAAAGCTTCTCACACTACTACTGAATAATGCAACTAAAGGGAAAAGAGAAAGATCTGTCAAAAACAAGGAAAAACTATTGGTAGACAACAGGTAATTTCCAGCATAACAATAACAACAACAACAACAAAATGCCTGAAAAATCAGACCTCAGAGCCCAAACAATGGAAGTCCCCATTAAGTGGCCCCAGAATATGGCAGGGATTAGGGAATGGATGGAAGAGTGACTAAAACTCAAGAAAGACAAAGACTCAAGAAAGATAAGATGCAACACTGAAAGAACTTATGAGAGAGATTTGGGCCATAAAAACTTTATCCAGGAAATAAATAACAAGAAAACAAGCATGGAAAGCAGGATTAATCAAGCAGAAGAAGCACAGAACTTGAAGACTAGAACATGGAATTAACTCAATCTGTAAAAAAAAAATAGAAAGAAAGAAAGAAAGAAAGAAAACTCAGAAAGAAAGAACAAAGTCTAAAAGAGATGTGCAATTATATTAAGAGGCTAAACCCACACTTGATCAGTATCCCAGAAGAAGAAAGAGAAATGGAGAACAACTTGGAGCAGGTATTCCAGGAGGTTATTCAAGAAAACTTTCCTCATCTCACCAGAGACATGACCAGCTAAGCACAAGAGATACAGAAAACTCCCACAAGACATCAAATGAGAAGATCAACTCCTAGACATATAGTAATTTTCCAACACAAAGTAGGCACAAGAAAAAAGATCCTAAAGACAGCAAGAGAGAAAAGTCAACCTACTGGGGAAAACCAATCAGAATAGCAGCAGACCTAATGGCAGAAACACTACAAGCTAGAAGGAACTGGAGTCCAATATTCAAAGTCCTCAAAGATAAACAATTTCAACCAAGAATTTCCTATCCAACCAAGCTCAGTTTCATCAACAATGGAGAATTGAAATCCTTCCCTGGTATCCAAACCCTAAGAAGTTATGCAGCTTCCAGAATAGCTCTACAGGAGATGCTTAAAAAGGTATTAATCACAGAAGATAGAAAAAAAGAAAAGAATCACCACACATTTCCCAAGAGAACAGAAGAACACAGAATCAACAGAGAATACATTGCAACAGAAAACTTGAAAACACACACATACATCAACCCCAAAGCTAAAAGAAAACAACAAAAAACAGAAAAAACTTTGTAAGAACCTCATGTCAGGGATAAATGTTCACATTTCAATAACCAACCTGAATGTGAATTAACTAAATATACAACTGAAGAGACACAAAATGGCAAACTGGATAAGAACCATAACCCAATTATTTACAGCATCCAGGAAACTCATTCCACCACAAGGGATGCACATAGACTCAAAATTAGAGGATGGAGAATGAGTTTCCAGGCAAATGGATCACAAAAGAAGGCAGGAGTTGCAATCGTAATATCAGACAAAACAACCTTTAATCTATCCCAAATTAAAAATGATACAAAAGAACACTACATAATGATAAAAGTTTCAATCCATCAACAAGAAATATCCATCCTAAACATATAACACCCAACACAGAAACACCAGCATTTATAAAGCAACTACTAAGTAAACTAAAAAAAGATATTGACCTAACACTATTATAGCTGGGAACTTAAATGCCCCACTAACAACCCTAGATAGATCATTGAGGCAAAAAATCAACAAAGAGATTTGGAATCTCAACTTCATGCTCAACCAAGTGGACTTACAGGATACTTAGACACTTACAGGATATTCCACCCAACAACCACAGAATATATATTCCACTCACCACCACATGGAACATACTCCAAGATAAAACACATACTCGGCCATAAATCAACCATAAACAAATCCCATAAGGTTGAAATATTTTTTATTTTATTCCACAGTAGAATAAAAAGAAATATCAATGCTAAAAAAATTTCCCCAAAACCCACAAAGACATGGACACTGAACAGCCTGATTCTGAATGATTACTGGGTCAATACCAAAATCAAAATGGAAATTAAAAGATTCCTGGAAACAAATGAAAAGGAAGAAACATCTTACCGAAACCTCTGGAAGGCCATGAAAACAGTTGTAAGAGGGGAATTTATATGTCTACAAACACATCAAGAAAATGGAAAGATCACAAGTTAACAGCCTAAAAATTCACCTAAGGGAGCTGGAAAGACAAGACTAACAAAACCTTAACTTTAGTAGAAGAATCCAGATCACCAAAGTAAAAGACCAAATACAGGACATAGAAGACAAAAATATCATAGAAAAAAATCAACAAAACAAGAAGTTGGTTCTTTGAATGAATTAACAAGATCAATGGACCCCTAGCCAGAATGACTAAGAAAAAAGAGAAAAAAAGCCCAAATAAACACAATCATAAATACAAAAGATCAAATCACAACTGACCTTGAAGAAATACAGAAGATTATTAGCGATTACTATACACACCTGTATGGAAACAAACTTGATAACCTAAATGAAATGGAGGACTTTCTAACATCACACAACCTCCCAGGGTTGAAACAAAAAGACATTAAGACACTAAACAGACCAATAACACCCAGGAAATTGACTCTATCATAAGAAAACTACCTACCAAGAAAGCCCTGGACTGGATGGCTTTCCAGCAGAATTCTACAAAATATACAAGGAGGAGCTGATACCCATCCCATTGAAACTATTCCAGCAATTGAGAAAGATGGAATTCTCCCCAAATCATTTTATAAAGCTAGCATCACACTGATACCCCAACTGGGTAAAGATTCAACAGAAAAAGAGAAATGCAGGCAATATCCCTAATGAACATAGATGCAAAAATTCTCAACAAGATTCTAGCAAATTGAATCCAAAAACACATCTCAAAAATTATCCACCATGACCAAGTAGGCTTCATTTCTCAGGATGCAGGGCTGGCTCAATATTTGCAAGACCACAAATGTAATCAAATACATCAATAGATGTAAAAACAAGAACCACATGAGTATATCATTGGATACTGAAAAAGCCTTTGATAACATCCAGCGTCCCTTCTTTATAAAAACCCTCAAACACCTAGGTACAGAAGGAGCATACCTCAAAATAGTAAGTACCATCTATGATAAACCCTCAGCCAGCATATTGCTAAACAGACAGAACCTGGAAACATTTCCCCTGAAAACCAGAACAAGACTGCCACTCTCAATCCTCTTGTTCAACATTGTGTTGGAAGTCCTAGCTAGAGCAATTAGACAAAAGAAGGAAATCAGGGGTATCCAAATAGGAAAAGAGGAAGTCAAGTTATCCCTCTTTGCTGACGATATCATCCTATACCTTGAAAATCCAAGAGAGTCTGTCAAAAACCTGCTTGTTCTGATAAAGGACTTTGGCAAAGTATCAGGGTACAAAATAAATGTGCAAAATACAGTTGCATTCTAATACACCAACAACAAGCAGGCAGAGAACCAAATAAAAAACACTATCTCATTCAAAATAGCAAAAAAAAATGATGAAATACCTTAGTATCTTCCTAACCAGAGTCGTGAAAGACCTTTACAATAAAAACTACAAAACACTGCTCAAAGAAATCAAAGAAGACACAAACAAATGGAAAAATATTCCATGCTCATGGATAGGAAGAATCAACATTGTTAAGGTATTCATCCTCCCAAGGCAATTGCTAAGGATTGTTTTGGCTATTCATGGTCGTTTATGTTTCCAAATGAATTTCTGTATGGTCATTTCCAGTTCTGAGAAAATTGATATTGGTAACTTAATGGGTATTGTGTTGAATCATTTTGCATCTTCTTGAATTTCTTTGAGCAGTGTTTTGTAATTATCATTGTAAAGATCTTTCACTTCTCTGGTTAGAAAGATGCGGAAGTATTTCATTTTTTTGAGGCTATTGTGAATGGGATTGTGCTTTTTATTTGATTCTCTACCTGTGTGCTGTTGGTGTATAATAATGCAACTTTCAGGTAACCTCTTCAGGTCCCCACCCACTGTGGGAGCTTTTCTGTCCTCTAACAAATACTGCTTTAAAAAAAAAAGAATGCAACTGTCTTTTGCACATTTATTTTGTACACTGACACTGTGCAAAAGTCCTTTATCAGTGCAAGTAGGTTTTTACAGATTCTCTTGGATTTTCAAGGTATAGGATCATATTGTCACCAAAGAGGGATAACTTTCTCTTTTCCTATTTGAATATCCCTGATTTCCTTCTCTTGTCTAATTGCTCTAGCTAGGACTTTCAACATAATGTTGAGCAAGAGGGGTGAGAGCACATAGCCTTGTCTTGCTCTGATTTTCAGAGGAAATGTTTCCAGTTTCTGTCCATTTAGCAATATGCTGGCTGTGGGTTTATCCTACATGGTGTTTACTATTTTGAGGTATGTTCCTTCTGTACCTAGGTGTTTTGAGGGTTTTTATCAAGAAAGAATGCTGGATGTTATCAAAAACTTTTTCTGCATCTAATGATATAATCATGTGGTTCTTGTTTTTACATCTGTCGATGTACTTAATTACATTTATGGTCTTGTGGATATTGAACAAGCCCGGCATTCAGGAGATGAAGCCTAGTTAGTCACAGTGAATAATTTTTGAGATGTGTTGTTAGGTCTGATTTGCTGGAATCTTTTTGGGAATTTTCCCATCTATGTTCATTAGGAATATTGGCCTGCAGTTCTTTTGTTGTTGTTGTTGAATCTTTACCTGGTTTGGGTATCAGTGTGATGTTAGCTTTGCAAAATGATTTGGGGAGAATTCCATCTTTCTCAATTGTCTGGAATAGTTTCAAAAGAATTGGTATCAGCTTCTCCTTGTATGTTTTGTAGAATTCTGCTAGAAAGCCATCCAGTTCAGGGTTTTGTGTGTGTGTATGTGTGTCTGTGTGTAGTTTTCTTATGACAGAATCAATTTCCAGGATTGCTGTTGGTCTATTTAGTGTCATTCAACCTCGAGAGGTTGTGTGATGTTAGAAAGTCCTGATTTCATTTAGGTTATCAAGTTTGTTTCCATATAGGTGTGTATAGTAATCTCTGATAATATTCTGTATTTCTTCAAGGTCAGTTGTGATTTGATCTTTTGTATTTCTGATTGTGTTTATTTGGGCCTTTTTTTTTTTTTTTTCTCTTTTCCTTGGTCATTCTGGCTAGGGGTCCATCGATCTTGTTAATTCTTTCAAAGAATCAGTTCTTTGTTTTTTTGATTTTTTTCTATGATATTTTTGTCTTCTATGTCCTGTATTTGGGCTTTTACTTTGGTGATCTAGATTCTTCTACTAAAGTTAGGGTTTTGTTAGTCTTGTCTTTCCAGCTCCCTTAGGTGAATTTTTAGGCTGTTAACTTGTGATCTTTCCATTTTCTTGATGTGTTTGTAGACATATAAATTCCCCTCTTACAACTGTTTTCATGGCCTTCCAGAGGTTTCGGTAAGATGTTTCTCCCTTTTCATTTGTTTCCAGGAATCTTTTAATTTCCATTTTGATTTTGGTATTGACTCAGTCATCATTCAGAATCATGCTGTTCAGTGTCCATGTCTTTGTGGGTTTGGGGGAAATTTTGTTGGTGTTGATATTTATTTTTATTCCACTGTGATCTGAGAAGGTGCATAACAATATTTCAACCTTATGGAATTTGTTTATGTTTGATTTATAGTCAAGGATGTGATCAATTTTGGAGTATGTTCCATGTGGTGGTGAGTAGAATATATATGAATGAATGTGGTTGTTGGATGGAATATTATGTAGGTATCTATTAAGTCCATTCGTTCAGGTGTCAAGTTGAGATTCTAGATCTCTATGTTGATTTTTTGCCTCGATGATCTATCTAGGGTTGTTAGGGGGGTATTTAAGTTCCCAGTCATAATAGTGTTAGAGTCAATATCTTTTTTAGTTTACTTAGTAGTTGCTCTATAAATGCTGGTGCTAATGTATTGGGTGCACATATGTTTAGGATGGATTTTTCTTGTTGATGGATTGAATCTTTTATCATTATGTAGTGTCCTTTTGTACCTTTTTAAATTTTGGATAGCGTAAAGGTTGTTTTGTCTGATATTAAGATCATGACTCCTGGCTTCTTTTGTGATCCATTTGCCTGGAAACTCATTTTCCATTTTCTAACTTTGAGTCTGTGTGAGTCCCTTGTGATGAGATGGATTTTCTGGATGCAGCAAATAATTGAGTCATGGTTTTTAATCCAGTTTGCCATTCTGTATCTTTTCAGTGGTGCATTTAGTCCATTTACATTCAAGCTGATTATTGAAATGTGATTGTTTATCACCCTCAAAAGGTTCTTATAAAATTTTTATTTGTTTGTTTTCTTTTAGCTTTGGGGTTGATGTATGTGTGTGTTTTCAAGTTTTCTGTCACAATGTATTCTCTGTTGATTCTGTGTTCTTCTGTTCTCTTGGGAAATGTGTGGTCATTTTTTTTTTTCTTTTTTCTATGCTTAATACTTTCTTAAGCATCTCCTGTAGAACTGGTCTGGAATCTGCATACTCTCTTGGGGATTGGATATCTGGGAAGGATTTCAATTCTCCATTGTTGATGAAACTGAGCTTGGTTGGATAGGAAATTCTTGGTTGAAATTTTTTATCTTTGAGGACTTTGAATATTGGACTCCAGTCCCTTCTAGCTTGTAGTGTTTCTGTCAATAGGTCTGCTGCTATTTTGATTAGTTTCCCTGGTAGGTAGTCTGACCTTTCTCTCTTGCTGCCTCTAGGATTTTTTCTTTTGTGCCTAGCTTGTGTAGGTGAATTACTATGTATCTAGGAATTGGTCTTCTTATTTGATGTCTTGTGGGGGTCCTTTGTATCTCTTGTATTTGGCTGGTTATGTCTCTGGTGAGATAGGCAAAGTTTTCTTGGATAACCTCCTGGAATACTTACTCCAAGGTGCTCTTCATTTCTCTTTCTTCTTCTGGGATACCAGTCAGGCTTAGGAAGTCCCAGGACAGCCTTTGTCAGTTTAAGAAAAATGTTGCTCACCTTCTGTGACCCAGGAAGCACTAGGGACCAAGCAGAGCAGCTGCAGTACCGTTTGCTTCACCAGGAGAGTCCTGGCCACTTACTAACTCACTTCCCTACTTAGTCTCCCAGCACCTTCTTCCCAGGAAGGGTTCTGTTGATTTAAAAAAAAAAAAAAAGACGACAAAAAATAAATGGTGTTTGGCTTCTGTGTCCTGGGAAACACTAAGGTCCAAGCCGAGCAACTGCAGCACTAGCTACTTCATCAGGAGAGCCCTAGCCACTTGCTACCGAGCCCTCCCTTAGTCAGTCACTCACATGCCCACTTACTAACCAACACATACACACAAATTTCCATACACTCAGTCACTCACACTGGGAATCTCATCGTCTGACTTGCTCAGCCACCATCTTCCTCTCTCCCCCCAAACAAGTTTACTAACATACAGAGTACACAGCATGCAGCGGGCAGGGGAAACCTCAATGAAAAATAATACAAAGTAGTGGCTTAAAACTCTTAGAGCATATTCATCAAAGTACAATAAATTTGTAGAGAAATTACAGAGCAAAAGAAAGTCAGTTTCCTTCCAAGCGTAGGAAACTGTGGAAAAGTTAATATATGGGAGGAAACTGAGAAAGTACATTTTGCCTGCAAATTCCACTGGTGCCTTTTTGGGCTGATAAGGGGTCTAGAGTTTTCTCCAGTAAAGAACTTACATCCTGCCTGTCACTGGAAAAGAAGAGGGATAGAGAGAACTTTTCCTCCATTTGCTGCTTCTTGATTGCCTACAGCTCAAAAATAATTTTTATACCCAAAAGGCATATTTTGGGATGATATGTTCTGGTTTTCTTCAAAGTCTATGGTCCATTTTGAGTTAACTTTTTCATATATTATGAAATAGTAGCCCACATTCATTATTTTGTATGTAGATATCCAGTTGTCCCAGCAGCATAGATGGAAAGACCATTCCCCCACCCCATTGAGATTGTCTTTGAAAACTTATCTAAAATCAATTGACCATAAATGTAGAGCCTTCTCCTCCCCATTTTTATTTTATATTTAGGGGGTACACATGCATGTATGTAACATGGACAAATTGTGTAGTGGTGGGGATCAGTTGGCCCATTCCCCAGACAGTGAAGATTGTACCCAATAGGTAAATTCTGAACCCTAACCCTCTTTTCCATCTCTCCCCTTACTGGCATCCCCAGTGTCTATTATTTTCATCTTTGTGGTCATTTAACTTCTGTATATAAGTGAGAACACACAATGTTTGGTTTTCTATTTTTGAGTCAGTTCACATAGGAGGATGATCTCCAGCTCCATTCACTTAGCTGCAAAGGACCTGAGGATTGCTGGGTCAAATGATAGTTCATATTTTAGTTCTTTGAAGAATCGCCATAGAGGTTGAACTAGTTTACAATCCCATTTTAAAAAATGTATTGAGGTATGAATGACAAAGAAAAAGTTATACATATTTAAAGTATACAACTTAATAAGTTTGGTGATAAATGTGCATTCATGAAACCATCACCACAATCTATGCCATACATGTATCTATCCCTTCCAAAAGTTTCCTCCTACCCTTTATATTTATTATTATCTTTATGTGTGTGTGTTTAAAAACACTTAACATAAGAGCTACTCTGTTAGCCAATTTTTAATGACAAAATACAGTATTGTTAACTATAGGCACTGTGCTGTACAGTAGATCTCTAGGACTTATTCGTCTTACATAATGAAACTTTGCATTATTTGGGTAATATCTATTTCTCCCTCTCCCCAGCCCCTGGCAACCACCCTTCTACTCTTTTCTTCTGTGACTTTTATCCATATTGTCATAAATGACAGGACTTCCTTCCTGAATAATATTCTGTTACATGTATATACCACAATTTTCTTTATCCATTTGTTTATGATGGACATCTAGGTTACTTCCTCATCTTGGTCATTCTAAACAATGTTGCAACAAATGGGAATGCAAATACTCCTTGAAATTCTGATTTCAGTTCCTTCAGACATATATCTAGAAGTAAGCAAGTACGAAGTAATTCTGATTTCAATTCCTTTAGTCATATATCCAGAAGTGAGTGCTGGATCATATAAGAGTTCTATTTTTAATTTTTTTTAGAAACTTCCATACTGTTTTGCATATATAAGTTTGCTTCTGGACTCTCTGTGGTTTTCCATTGGTCTATATTTCTATTCTTTGCCAGTACAATGTCTTGACTATTGTAGCTTTTTAGTAAGTTTGGGAGTAAGTGTGAGTCTTTTGGCTACATTTGGATTTAATGTATAGTGTGAGTCTAAGTCCCTGGCATTTCCATACGCTTCACTCTTATGAAATTTTGCTATGCGTGTGTTATTTCTAGGTATATCATCTATAAATCAAAGATAAAATTCTAAGGACTCTCCCCCCAACCAACTGCACAAATTCCTTCTGGGCCAAGGGAAACCTGAGAAACTGAATTTCAGGCTGTGACAGGAAAGGAGGTTGGATACATCTCATCAAATTCCCTCTCTTTTGGAATTTAGGCACAACTGACTGGCATTAAAATTAAAACAGAGATCATAAGAATGACAAAACAGACTCTGTGACAATAAGATACAAAATTCCAACCTGACTCTGGTGTAGCATCACATGACAGATAGTAGGCCCTAAAGAAAATCAAAACATATTTCTTTGACATATTGTGGAATGGCCCTGCAAAGCCATCTCTTGGGGAAATCTGCATCTGTACAGAATCTCTTTCCCTAGATCCAGAAGAGATGTACACAAGAGTCTGACACGTTCTTAAGACCCCAAAAGAGACATTTACCACCTATTCCCCCTGAAGCCTATTACTTAGAGGCTTCAGCTACATAACAAGAACTTTGGCTACCACAACCTGCCTTATCTTAACTCAAGCATTTCTTTCTTCTGACTCCAAATTCTCTAGACAGAATTTAACTCTCAACTAATTGCCAGTCAGAACATCGTTGAATCTACCTATGACCTGTGAGCTTCACACTTCCAGATGTCCTGCCTTACGAGCTGAAACAATGTTTACCTTACATGTATTGATTCATGTGTTTGCCTGTAATTTCTATCTCCCTATCCTGTATAAAACCAAGCTCTATCCCAACCACCTTGGGCATATGTTCTCAGGCCTTCTCGAGACTGTACCTCAGGCAATATGATTCAGTATATGTGAGTTAGCTATATGAGCTGGCGTAATTCTCTTGTTTTGGGGGTTTGGCAGGAGTATATTATTGCGTTAGTAATACTATAGTAACGGGGGGTGGGGGGGGTTGCGTATATAATCCTATTATTCTTTGCGTAAGGCGTACGGGTGCGTACGCGTGTGCGTGTGCGTACGCGTGTGCGTGTGCGTGTACGTGTACGTGTACGTGTACGTGCGGGTGTACGTGTACTGGGTGTATCGGGTGTGCGTAATATGTTATGTCCTTCGAGCATGAATTCAATAGCAGCTCATGGATATGCAATGAGGAAATACAATACTCAATTTGGGCATGTCTACAATTGAATCGTCTACAACCAGGCCGCCTGGCCTTGCTGGGTTATCACTCCCCCCGCTTAAAAATTAAAAAATACCAAATGCATTTAATTGTCCCGTGACTGGAAAAGAGGGTGTATGGCCCGTTACCATCGTGATGTCTTATTTAAGGGGAACAGGTGGGCGATCTTAAAGTTCATGGCCCTGAAGTAAGAACCAGATGTCAGATATAGTTTCTCTAACTTCCCCCAAGTTTTATGGGCCCAGAGCGAGAAGAGGGATCCGAATTGGATGAGGTTGCTGGTTTCACGGAGGATGGTAGTGCCCGAGAAATAATGGAAGGTGATAGTCGTGTGGAAAAGAGTTGGTTTAACCGTAATGGTGTATGTCTGATAACGCATTTGTTATCCATTTGGCTACATGAATGGTTAATTCTTGCTGGATAGTCCTGGGTGGAATATGCTTTGGTTGATTAAGGTTTTCTAAGTCTAGAAGAATTGATGCTTTGTACGTGCTTATATGCATGGGGAAAGTAGGTTAATGCACGATTAAACATATATGTCTTATGTAAGATTATACATATATAGTACTAATACATATTCATGGGGAAAGGCACTAAATGCACGATATACATATGGTTATGTACAATTTTGTTAATACTGACATGTTATATAAGAATGACTAAGTTGTATAAGTATGCAGGGAATAGTGTATAAAGAATGCCAGTTTTGGGGGTTAGTGGTGGGGTACGAGCCTCTTCCTTGAGATGAGGGTCCTAGGGAGGTTGTTTCCTTCATTTTTGGTTTACAAGACCAAGGTAATAGTTATACTACGAGGACCTATCACTTGAGTATCTTATTTTCAATTAGGTTGGTCAGGGGTATAAGGATTAGAATGGTTAGGAAATATAGGATAGAGGCGGTTTGACCAATAATGATGAATGGGTGTTTGACAGGTTGGCCTCAGATTCAGGTTAGTGTTAGTAAGTCGGCTACTAGTATTCAGAATAAGCACTGGCTGAGAGGACGAAAGGTTATGCTTCGTTGTTTGGACATATGTAATATTGGGATGATGGCTAGAATTAAGACAGATATTACTAGGGCTAGGACACCTCCTAGTTTATTGGGAATAGATCGTAAGATTGCGTAGGCAAATAAGAAATATCATTCTGGTTTGATATGGGGTGGGGTATTTTGAGGGTTAGCTGGGGGGTAGTTATCTGGATCTCCTAGGAGGTCTGGTGTGAAGAGTACTAGGACTATGAGGAGTAGTATTAGGACTGTTAATCCTAGAATATCTTTGATTGTGAAGTAGGGGTGAAATGGAATTTTGTTGGCATCGGAGGAGATTCCTGATGGGTTATTAGATCCAGTTTCGTGGAGAAACAAGAGGTGGACGATTACAAGGGCTGTTACTATGAATGGTAGAATAAAGTGGAAGGCGAAAAATCGTGTAAGGGTGGCTTTATCACTGAAAAGCCTCCTCAAATTCATTCTACTAGGTTGGTGCCAATATAGGGGATAGCTGATAGGAGGTTGGTGATGACGGTAGCGCCTCAAAATGATATTTGTCCTCATGGGAGTACATAGCCTATAAATGCTGTTGCTATTACGGTAAATAATAATAGGATACCAATGTTTCATGTTTCTAGGAAGGTATAAGAGCTGTAATATAGACCTCGGCCTACATGTATAAATAAACATAAAGAATATGGAGGCTCTGTTTGCATGTAAATATCGGATGATTCATCCGTAGTTTACGTCCCGGCATTTATGTGTTACAGAGGAAAATGCGGTTGTTGTGTCTGATGTATAGTGTATGGCCAGGAATAGTCCTGTAACGATTTGAAGTACTAGGCAAATTCCTAGGAGGGAGCCGAAGTTTCATCATGCGGAGATGTTAGAGGGTGCGGGGAGATCAATGAATGAGTGGTTAATAATTTTTATGAGGGGGTGAGTTTTTCGTAGGTTTGTCATTAGGTTCTTGTAGTTGAATAACAACGATGATTTTTCAGGTCATTAGTCATGGTTTGAGTCCATGTGGGAATTAATGACTTGTGTTTTTATTGAGTATAATTTTTTTAATAGGCTTTATTGGATTTTCTTCAAAACCTTCTCCTATTTATGGGGGTTTGGGTTTAATTGTTAGTGGTGGAGTTGGATGTGGAATAGTATTAAGTTTTGGGGGAGTTTTTATTGGGTTAATAGTATTTTTAATTTATTTAGGTGGTATATTGGTTGTATTTGGGTATATAACGGCGATGGCTATGGAGGAGTATCCGGAGGCTTGAGGATCAAGCGTTTCTATATGGAGGGTCTTGTTATTAGGATTATTGTTAGAATTGTTTGTGGTTGTGTGGGTATTATATCGTGATAATACTGGATTTAAGAGTTTAGAGGATTGAGTTATTTTTGAGGGCGATATGTTTAGTTTGTTTCGTGAAGACTCTGTGGGGGTGGCAGCTTTATATAGCGATGGTAGTTGATTGATGGGGGTTGCGGGTTGGTCTTTGTTACTATTTTTATTGTGATTGAGATTACTCGGGGTTTTAGAGAATAAGAAGTATCCCAAGTATTATAGTAATAAGAAAGGATAAAAAGTACAGTTTAATTATGCCTGATTGGTTAGAGGTAATTGTGGATGTGTGTATGTGAGTTATAGCTGTGTTTTTTGGTATTGTTTTTTGTAATCAGAGGAGATCTAGAAGTGAGGATGCTGTGCTTTGACTAACATATAATTTCATGAGAGGGTATAGGCGGTGAATTGTAATTGGGAAAAAGCCTAGCAAATTAGAAAATAGGAGGGGTTGAGTAGGATATTTTAGTTTGAGGAAATATGTAAGGTTATTGAGTTCTATTGCTAGTGCAAATCCTAGGATGGTGACGATAAGTGCTGAGAATTTTAGGTATAAGGGTATGGTTATTTGTGGGGTTGTTATGGGAGGGATAGAATCTGAGATAAGAAACCCCGCGAAGATGCTGCCTAGAGCTAGGCGTTTAATAGGATGAATTAGGAGAGGGTTATTTTCGTTGATGTTTGTTAAAGTTGGGAAGCGGGGTTGGCCTAGGAGTGCGAAGAAAATAATGCGGGTGCTGTACACGGCTGTTAGGGATGTAGCAAGTAGTGTAATAAAGAGGGCTCAGGCGTTGGTATATGAAATGTTGGCAGCTTCAATGATAAGGTCTTTAGAATAGAAGCCTGTGAGGAAGGGAATGCCTGTGAGAGCAAGGCATCCGATAAGTAGTGAGGAGGAAGTGAAGGGTGAAGTTATAAGTAGGCCTCCTATTTTGCGAATATCTTGTTTATGGATAATAGACCCTGAACATATGAAGAGTATGGCTTTAAAGAAGGCGTGAGTACAGACATGGAGGGATGCTAGGTGGGGTTGGTTAATGCCGATAGTTACTATTATAAGGCCTAGTTGGCTGGAGGTAGAGAATGCGACGATTTTTTTAATGTCATTTTGTGTTAGAGCGCAGATTGCTGTAAATAGGGTGGTAATCGCTCCTAAGCATAATGTAATGGTTTGGATTATTTTGTTTGTTTCTAAGAGGGGGTAAAATCGGATTAGTAGAAAAATTCCGGCTACAACTATAGCGCTGAGTGGAGCAGGGCGGAAATGGGGGTTGGACCTTCTATGGTGGAGGGAAGTCATGGGTGGAGTCCAAATTGTCCGGATTTTCCTGCAGCTGCTAGGAGAAGGCCTAGTAAAGGGAGTGTGTTGGAGTCTGGGGTAATGATAAATATTTGTTGAAATTCTCATGAATTGGAGTAAGTTAGGAATCATGCTATAGCTAAAATGAAGCCAATATCTCCAATGCGGTTATAAAGAATTGCTTGTAGGGCTGTTGTGTTTGCGTCTTTCGTCTGTATCACCATCCAATGAGGAGAAAAGATATAATACCGACTCCTTCACATCCAATGAAAAGTTGGAATAGGTTGTTGGCGGTAACTAAAATTCGTATGGTGATGAGGAATAGTAATAAATATTTAAAGAAGCGGTTGATATTGGGGTCTGAGTGTATATATCATATTGAGAACTCTATGATGGATCATGTAACGAAAAGAGCTACTGGTACAAAAATTATGGAGAAATAGTCTATTTTGAAGCTTAGGGAGAATTTTATAGTTTGGATAGTTATCCAGTGTCAGTTAGAAATGACTGTTTCTTGATTTATATATAAGAATATGGTTATTGGGATCAAGCTTGTTATGAATGCGCAGGCAATAGAGTTTTTTACGTAGCAGGGGTATGTGTAGTTGTTATTTTTTTTAGTTATTGTAATAATAAAAGGGGTAATTAAAAGTGCAAGTGAAAGGAAGATGGAGAATGAAAATAAATTTATTACTTTTATTTGGAGTTGCACCAATTTATTGGTTCCTAAGACGGATAGATTACTTCTATTCTTTAAAAGTAAGAAAGCCATATTGTTATATATGGAGGCATGAGTTAGCAGTTCTTGCATACTTTCTTGATAAATAAGAAATTTTGGATCTCTATTGTTAGATTCACAATCTAATGTTTTGTTTAAACTATATTTTACAGAGACTGACTTTTTCATTAACAATTCCAAGTTATTTCTTTCATTCGTGGTTTCCTTTTCTTTGTATATTCTTTTTTAAGATTTTAAAATATCTTCCAGACAACTAATTTGGGTTTCAACAGTGAAAACCTTATCTTTTAATCTTTTAGTTAAAAACATTTAAGTTCCAGAAAATTTTGTGTGGTGTATTGTGTGTTGTGACTGAATCTTCTTACTGTTTTATTTAGTAATAGCTTTTGCATAACATAAAATCCACTTTGCCAAAGTATAAAATTTAGTGATTTTTATAGTTGTAGAGCCATCTAATTCCAGAATCTCTAATTTCAGAACATTTTTATAACCCCCAAAAGAAAATCTTTCCACCTTAGTTTTCAACAATTTTTTGGCAAGCCTCATTCTTGACAACTTCTTCTTTTTTTACTTTAGTAAAACCACCACCTTGCCTTGAGCTATTTGCTTATTCAAAACTAAAGTATATTCAGGTCACTTGCTATGACTCACCTTGTCTCTAGAGAAATCTTAAAACTTTTTCAAGGAAGTGGTCAATTTTTTATGTAGAAATGAAAAGTCTCTGCATCTTGTCATTTAAAACATAAGGCTTTAAAGATTATTCATTTGCTTTGCTACATTGCAAACTCATACATTAGCTGTATATTTGAGCATTTGAATATTCTGAAATGTTTGGAAAAAAATCAATTTGACTTCCTGGCTTTATATCCTTTTTAGTTATCCCTTCCTTTTATTTGCATAATTACATTCAAAAATGACTTCCAAGAAAATAGTGTGGGAAAAATCAGTAAAAGTAATTTAAGCAAAGTGTATTCTTACTTAATTCTGTATCAGCAATGAATAAACCTCATGCCCACACTCTTTTGAAAAATACTACGTTGAACTTAGCTGTAGAAGTTTTCGAGGTTAGGTCAGTGAAATCCTTGCACAAACAAAACAATGAGGCCTAATTGGAGAATATTCTACTCTCCTATTATTTTCCAAATAATCAGAAAGCTTCAGAACTTATTATAGTGATGTACAGTAGTAAATCTTCAAGTTTTGAAGTTAGGCAGACCCAGACCTAGGTTAGAATTTCATTAAAGAGCTTATTTACCTTAGATAGCATATAACAACAGACCTATAGCCTCAGAATCTCAGCTTCCTTATCTATGTGTGTTAATGTTAACCTGACTTTTCCCGTCTCACCAGTTGAAGAAGTAGATGAAGTCTGCTTTAATTTGAATGTCTGTGCCCCTCCAAAATTCATGTTGAAACTTAATCCTCAGTGCAAAATTCATGCTGAAACTTAAAGGTGAGACCTTTAGGGGGTGATTAGATCATGAGGGCTCCACTCTCAGGAGTGGCATCAGTGATCTTATTCAAGAGGCGTGAAGAGTTCATTTGGCCCTTTTGCTCATTCTACCAAGTGAGGACTCAGCAAGAAGAGGCAAGCCCTCACCAGAGACTGAATCTGCTGGCAGCTTGATCTTGAACTTCCCCATGCCCACTACAATGAGAAATAAATTTATATTCATTATAGATATCCCAGTCTAAGACATTTCATTATAGCAACAGGAAGGGGCTAAGACAAGGCAACATTAACAATCATGACACATACTTCCGTGGCAACCCCAGCTCTTGCTTTCTGTCAAGTTAGTTAATCTTCTTGTTTTCTCTCAAGTTAATCTCCCCTGAATACTTCCAGAGGTGTCACTCATGTGATTACTTGCAAACAAGTTGGTTCTGCTCACACGACTGAGGACACCGCACACACTCCGCACTTCACAGGGAGTACAGATCTGTTCTCTTGCTTCTCTGGGCTCAGAGCAGTCCCTGCTGCTACTTCATCTGTGAATACAGGAGTACTCGTCAGGTTCAGCACCACCAGGTTCATGAAATAATCTTGGTACTTAAGTCTCAAAACCTCTACCCTGATCTAAGCTTTTATCTTGTCTTAAGGTCTACAATTTGTGCAAAACATCTCTAGAGATGTGGGTTTTAATTCTAGGGTATGGAATAATAAGCTGGTGAGTTGCTAAAAATGCAGGCTTCTGAGTTCCACATGGGAATCTGAATTGAACTTCTTATGTTGAATATCCACAGGGCACGTGGAAATGACCTCTCTGGTATACTGATGATTTGCATAGGCTGTTTCTCTCTGTCTCAAATCCTTTTTTTACCGTCTTAATCCAACATCTAGCCAGAGTAATCTATCAGAAATGCAAATCTCTGTCATTTCAATTTTTGTCATCCCCTAAAGCAATCATTTCTCCCCAATATGTTACAAACCCCCAATATTTTAAATTGATATAATGGGAGCTACTCAGCTGACAGGGACTCAAGAGACGGGTTGGTGGAAAGGGGAGATCAGACCTCCATTCACCCACTCGGTCTTCTTGATTCTCCCCTAGCCCCACTGCCAGCCCCAGCAACAGCCCTGGGTAACCTCTACAGAACCACTGGCCATGGGACACAAATTGAAAAGCACATTCCCCAAAGAGAAATTCGTAATTCCCTGCATAACAAACAAGGCCTCACATAATCTAACCCCCACTCACTGTTCACCCTCACCTCTCCCATCATTCCTTCAGAGATACCCTATGCGCTATAGCTGTGCTGACAATATGGTAATTACTAGCCACAGGTGGCTATTTAAATTTAAATTAATTAAAATTAAATTCAATTAAAGATTCTGTCCCGGTTGTCAACTAGCCACATTCCAATACCCAATAGCCACACGTAGTCAGTGGTAGCTACGATGGATCCTGCAGACACTGAACATTCCAGGAAATTCTACTGCACAGCACTTGTCTACGAGACATAAAACTCATCACTGTTCCCAAATCCTACTTACTTTCTCACAGTCCAGAGCCTTGGCATATGTTATTCTCTCTATCTAGCACCTTCTCTTCTCTCTTGTCTATCTGGAAAATTCTCATACATTCTTCAAGGTTGTCTCTAGGCTTCCCCCACAGGAGTCTTCCACTCACTTTCTAGTGACATGTTTCCTTCAGGAAGAACTTGAGTGCTGTTTCTTCTATGATCATTTCATACACCAACATTTTTTTCAGATAATATTTTTCACTTGCTTTATAATTGCTTGCTTGACTGTGTATATTTTATATTAGACTGTGAACAAAGATAAACTCACCTTTATAGCCAAAGTAATCAATAAAAACCTACTAAATTAATGGCTTAATTGATAAAGCATGGAGAATAATCAAATTGCTGTACACATCTGAGTGAAAAATGGCAGTAATCACGAAAATGATGTATGTGGTAGGCAGAATAATGTCTTGCCTTCAAAAAGATATCCACCTCCCAATTACAGAACCTGTGTGACCAGGCGTGGTGGCTCATACCTATAATCTCAGCACTTTGGGAGACAGAGGCAGGAGGATTGCTTGAGCCCAGGAGTTCAAGACAAGCCTGGGCAACATAGCAAGATCTTGTTTTTAAAAAAATAATTAGCTGGGCATGATGGTATATGTCTGTAGTTGCAGCTACTCAGGAGACTGAGGTGGGACAATCGCTTCAGCCCAGGAGTTCCGGACTGCCAAGAACCATGATGGTGCCACTGCACTCAAGCCTAGGCAACAGAATGAGAACCTGACTTAAAAAAAAAAAAAAGGAAAAGAAAGAAAGAGAGAGAGTGAGGGAGGGAAGGAAAAAAGAAAGAAATAAAGACCAGAAAGAGTAGAACCTGTGGATAAGTTACCTTGCATTTTGCAGGTGTTGATTATGTTAAGTTGAAGATGGGGATATTTATGGATTGCTCAAGTAGACCAAATGTAATCACAATGTGATCCCTGAAAGAGTAAGAGAGAGGCAGAAGGGGAGTCACCCTATAGTTGCTGTCTTTGAAGGTAGAGGAAGAGGCCATGAGCCAAGGAATGTGGGCAGCCTCTAGAAGCAGGAAAGAGATTCTCCAGAAAGGAACACAATCCTTCCTATCCATTGATTTTAATCTACTGAGACTCATTTCAGACTTCTGACCTCCAGAACTATAAAATAATAAACTTGTGCTGTTTTAAGTGCTATGTTTGTAGTGATTTGTTAGAAGACCAAAAGGAAACTCATATGGTGGAATTAGAAAGGTAAGGGTGGTTAGTACAGAAAGAAAGTTTAACTGGGGAAGTTAAGTTTAACTGTTCAGCCCTGAGGTCTTAGGGTCCAGTGGAGGAGAAGGCCCCATTGAAGCAGAGCAGGAGTATTATCACTGGCCCCAAGGCAGCAAGGATGTGTTCTGGGCTCTGGCTTTAGTCTGAGGAACACTGTCAGGTGCCAGAAGGGCTTTCTCATGACCCTGGAGCTAGTGATTTTAGTCTAGGCAGAAAGATAGCTTTTCTGGACAGGTCCAATGATGCTAACATCTAGCCTAGACTCTTTAAGAGCACAGAAAATGAACAGACACCTCTTAAAACACACATGTTTAGCGTATTGCATGAAGTAAACAAATATTTGCAGTATGACATATAAAAGATACTGTATAGCTTCACAAACACAGTGGAAATTTTGTTTTGTACAGTGTAAACAGAATAAGTTGCATTATAACTATATCCACACATGCAATGAAGAACTCTCTATTTAGAGAAACTATAAATATTTACTATTTCCCAATCTGAGTTTCAACATGAATTGAATAGTTTTCAGTGATCTGGTTTTTCATCTTTTTTTGAAAAAGCATTTTATCTAACAAATATCTTTTATTCCAGGAACCATTCGAATCCCTTTAGATAAAGTGATAAAAAATCTGGTTACAGTCTAGTGATGGGGACAAAGCTACAAAGCAATGAACTCAACAAAGTGTTAGTAGCATTTTGAGAGCAGTTTTGAGGTCATGGCTGCCATCATGACCACCTCAACCCTTGAGAAACCATGTCTACAAGGTTAAGCTGGTGTTTGCCAGCTGAAGAAGGCAGGGTAGGGGTGTCTCTGGGAATATAAATGGGGTAGGTGGCATTGCCGGCAGATATCAACCTAAACCATGATCCTGGGGCATGACTGACTCAGGAAACTGCAATCATTCCACAGTGCACGTTCAGAGTGTACATGGAATCGCCAAAGTCCAGGAAGACATCCCTTGGGAAATGATGCTTTGAGTTGAGATTGGAAGGAAGAATGACACTCAATCAGAGGAAGAGGGTGAAGAATCATATCAAGCACATGCCATGGTCCTGGGGCAGGGTGGAAAAGGAAAGAAGGAATAATTGACTTCTCCTAGGACAGAACAGCTTCTAGGTAAGAAGGTCAAGGTCTTGATCTTCACTCTCCATCACCACTTCACCACTCCTTACAATATTGTTATCAATATTAGGTGACAAATATTGCTACATTAAGATAGCATCCAAAGTTTGATTTTTATTACTATTATTATTATTATCTTTTTTTTAGCATCTATGTCCATCAAGGATATTGGCCTGTAGACTGTTTTTAACTTTCATTAAACATTTTAAAATTTATAGTTCACAAAGTTTAATTGGCAGATTTTCATGAAGAGACAATCAGTAGCCCAAGGATCATAAGACACAAGTTCTAATTACTGTGTGATCTTAGTTATTCACATAACTTCTCTTGGTCTCGATTTATTCATTTGTAAAATTAGAAGATAAGACCATAGAACTTCTCTGGAAGTTCTTCACAGCTCTAAGTGTTCTATATGTATATGGTTTTAGATACTTAAGGCTTGAAAGTCGGCCTGGCACAGTGATTCATGCCTGTAATCTTAGCACTTTAAGAGGTGGAGGTGAGAGGATTATTTGAGCCCAGGGGTTCAAGACCAACCTGGGCAACTTGACAAGACCTCATCTCTACAATAAATAAAAAATTTAGCTGGGCATGATGGCACGTGCCTGTAGTTCCAGCTACTTGAAAGGCTGAGGCAGAAGGATCACCTGAGCCCAGCAGGTAGAGGCTGTGGTGGCCGTGAGCACACCACTGCACTTCAGCCTGGGTGACAGAGGGAAACTCCGACTCAAAAAAAAAAAAAAAAAAAGCTTGAAAGGGTCTTGGCATGGTATAATAAAAAATAGAGCAAATTATGACATGGCTCATATTACAGCTCTACCACTTAATAGCTGTGTGACCTTGGAAAAGTACTTAAGTTTTCTGATCCATAGTCTTTGTATATAATAATATTTACTCTGAAAAATTATGAAAAACCTATATATGTGTGTGCATGCATATATATGTATATATAACTTTTTATATATCTATACCACCCAATTCTTAGAAGTAGTTATTACAGCTGAAGTACACTATTTTAATACTTTGATGAATTCTATAACCTCTCTTTAAAGAAAATGATGACACAATACACAATAGTTTCAAGAAAAATTAGTCTTTAATGAGTTTTTCTGGTCATTTATCCTCCCCAGATGTAGGGTGTTATTACTGGTTAATGTCACTAACTCAGACACACATAATTAGATAAAAATTATATTTACTAACATTTGCCCTTCTGCTGGAAAGATCATTTAACTTGAGAACTTGGGAAACCTTTTTATCATCAAGTAAGAGGTTAAAGGAGAAAAAAGAATGACTATCAATAGGGAATTAACATCTTCAATCTAACAATTTTTGTTTGTTTCAGCTTCCATTCTAAGAGGCATTGTCACAAGATTTAAGGAACAAAATGTAGGAAGTGACCCCATGAACATAACAGGCTATGAGAATGCTCATCAGAGAATTTCATTATTAGCAACCCAGTTTTAGAAAAACTGTATAAGTTAAATAATTTTCTCCTATGTTTTGCCCACATAGGAACCACTTCTGGACCCCATTCACATGTAGACCCCTCTCTTTTCTGAATACCTAGAACATAAACAAGGCTATGTGCTTCCAACTATGATAGATAAATTAGATTTTTGTAACCACATTCTCATTCTACTACCAAAAAGTAATTTAAAAGTAATTTAAACTATTCAAGAATTTAAATCTACTAAAAATTTTCATTACTTTACTAAAGCTTTTAAAACATCACATTATTTATTTCACTACCAATTTTGACCAAATGGCATATTGTCTATGGAAAAAAAATCTCAGTGCAGAACATCTATATTAAAATTACATTTTACGCCGGGCTCAGTGGCTCAGCCTGTAATCCCAGCGATTTGGGAGGCCGAGGTGGGTGGATTGCCTGAGCCCGCGGGTTCGAGACCTGCCCGGGCAACTTGGCAAGATCTCATCTCTACAGTAAATCAAAAATTAGCCGGGCGTGGTAGCACGCACCTGTAGTTCCGGCTACTTGGAAGGCTGAGGTGGAATGATCGCTGGAGCCCAGCAGGTCGAGGC